>NC_092207.1:40835876-40877781 GCF_043381705.1 Parasteatoda tepidariorum | reverse complement strand
TTTGAATACAATATATATATATATATATGCAAAATTTTAACTAATGACGAACCTTTTGGGCACCGAATTCACAAAATTAATGTCGCAAATGAAACACGTCTATTGATATAAAGCACTGATAAAAATGAATCTAATGTTATCAACGTATCATCAATTTATAAGAAATAACAGAAAATTAAGATGTCATAAGTGTTCCCCTACTTCTAAATCTTTATATTTTTATTCCGCTGTCTAACGACACTATAATACCATTTTTCAAATTCAGGCTTTAAGCTCTGTTGGAGGAATCAATTTGCAGAAATTAAGAGCAAATAATGAAGTGTATCTGTCTTCTAAGAGTTTCTTTAAGTTGTCTTCAGTCTATCGTGACAGCTGAAACCTCTCTCACAGGTAGTGGTGATCACTGGTATAATATCACAAAAAAGTCATTATCTAGATCTTGTTCGGAAAGCTCACTGAACATTCTTCACTGTTAAAATTCTCCAGCATCCGAGTCAATGTCAGTGACGTGAATATTATTTTGAGTTCAGCCTACTGTGCCAATCCAACCTCTATTTGTTCCCTAACACTGTTTTTTGAAGCTCTGTCACCAAGGAAAATAAAAAAAGCCATAGTTTAAGTGCCTTACACTTGAAGCAACGCGATGATTTTAAACCACATACAGAATCTTGCCGTGAAGAATTATCTGGGCTTCAGAACTGACTGGTAACTTAAATATGTTAATAATTATTAACCTTTTTTAAAAAATAGCCAATTTGGCTACATTTTTTCCAATTAGATGAAAGTTATCAAAATCGCTGCCTCATTTTCAGGTTTTGCAAATTTTTGTGAGCCCAGATAATGTAGCAGTGGAGTAGAATTTTTAAATATTAAAAAATTAGACTACAAACGCTTTTCATTTTCACATGTTTCATTTCTGTGACTTTTCTCCATGTGGAATTTTTCGCCATTTTCAAAATAGGCGTAGGCAGCTCTTTCTTTAGATAGGCTAAACCTGACTTGAAATCCATCAGTAATAGTTGCAAACTCACAGCAGTTATAAAAATAACATATTATTCACAAAAAAGCATCATTTCACATTGCGACTGAGCCTTTGAAAAACAGCCCTAGAGATTTGGGTTTAAAGACAGAGAGAGAGTTTACTTTATTTCCTCTATCTCAAATTAAAGCCTATGGCTAACCCATGGCATCAATAACACGCAGAGAATTTAATACATTCATTGACATAGATTGCTGTCCTTCAGTGATGTGCATCTTTATATCTTAATTTATATCTCTCTCAATGTCTTTATAACTTCCCATTTTTTATTTGTCAAGTAAAAATTTAAAACTCTTGAAAAATATAGTAGGCTCATTTGAAACACAACATTTTATAAAATAAAAATTACTCGTCTGCTGTAAATATTCCGTCTTCATAGGTGAGACAGTGAGTGAAAGTTTTATATCTTGATGAAGTAACTGAATGATCTTGATGAAGTTTTCTGAATTCAATAAAATCAAATGAGAGCAAGATAATGATAGAAAAAATAACAATTCATATATTTTCACTCATTATATTTATTTCCGCGAATAGCTTAAAATTTTATTTTAAATTTTGTCCTTCATTTTCATTAACTTGTTTACTAAATTTGTAAGCTAAAAGTATAAATACATCTCTTGTAATATGGAGTATTGATGCTCTAGTGGTTGCGAAGTACTTAAATGAGATTAGAGTAGGTTTTATTTCCTATTGGAAAATTTGATTCATAAGTTTATAAGTTGTGTGTGACTTTGTGACGTATTCACTGGTAAAATATATTTATTTAAAGTACTCAAAGAATGTAGAATATAGAAGAAGCCACAAGTTTTTCAACAGTGACATTTATACATCAACTTGTTCCTGAATATTACTATTATTGGGTTCCTTAAGGATTTCCAGGATTTTTCCTGGATAGCAGTACAATGCATATAAACGTCTTATTCCCTAAAAAGAAATAGTGATATTTTTTATTTAACAACGCTCTTCCCAACGATTTGAAAAATGCGGCTTACCCACGTATTGCCTAATGCCTTTGAACTCTTTGCTTAACATTGTTCTGCTCTTTAAAATTCCTTACCATATTCAGTAAAAAATATAAACATATAAAATATGCAGGCAGCTGTCCCATTGTCCTTCATGCAGAAATATTATAATTCCTTTTTTATTATTTTATATTAGTTATTAATACCATACATTTTCTATTACAAAGTATTTGCATTGTTACTATTTTATTACCTGCTTTTTATGCATATGTTTCTTTCATGTAGAACACAAGCTTTCTGATCATCCTTTTAAGAAATTAAATTATTAAAAATATTTCACCTAAATATATCGAAACAATAAAAGTAAAACTAAAAGCCATAAAAAATAAAAAGTTAAAGTCACGACTCTGAATTATAAAATAGGGACGTATTAATAATATTAATAAATGCCGAAATTTAGAATTCGACAAAATCTCTATCGTGAATCAAATTAGTAAACACAACAACTTTGGACAAACTGAATTTTTTTATTGTGAATACGTCATTAAGTGTTATTAAATGTGTTATTAAATTATGTTATGAATGTGATAATAAATTAGCTATCTTGCTAAACAGATTTTGCTACTAAACAGAATATGTTACTGTTATTGCATAGCATTTGTATTTTTTCTTTAAATTTCATTACTCTCTTTTAAAATATAACTAAACAGGTAAAAAATTCATTTTAAATGGAGCCGAGATACAGTTTATCAAATTAATTTTTTTCAAGTACTCTTATTTACATAACCTGTGTTTAAACTGCTCATTGTCAGGTAGAGAGCTGTAAAACAATTGTAGTTGTGCTAGTTAATTTTATTCTTATTTCTAGTTCTCTTCATTTGCATTTTTTAATATATTCTTTTCATTTCTAAATATAATTGAGTTCCCCTCATTTGAGACTTGTCAACTTCGTTGATAACTGCAAGTGATATATTTTTAAATTCGATAATATACATAAGATCTTAATTATTAATAATAAAGAAACTATGCGATAAAATGAAAACAAATCATAAAGTGTTGAAAGCACCTCAGATAATTACTTTCAATTCTTAATTTGTTTTAGCGTTTGAATATGTTGTAATCAAATCTCAATAATTTGAACTCCTCTTATGTTCCTCCTATTTAATGAAAAAAACTGCCGTGATTCCTTTTATTTTAATTTCATGAAATAGATTATTTAATACAGCAAATGATTATATTAAATCTTATTGGATAATGCTGCATGATATGTAATGAAGAACTTTAATTACATTAAAAATTATTAATATTTGATCATCATTTTATGTAGCATTAAATTAAATTTGCGCATATGTAAACTATACAAGCAACAGGAGACTAATAAGCAAGAAAAATAGTAAGAGTTATGCAAGAGTAATACAATTTTCTATCCTATCATTAATCCAAGAGTTAAACAAACACAAGCAATCTTTTTTCTTGCTAAAAGAAATTTCGTGGCAACAGTAACAGAGGATACATAAAAGCGCTTGCGAAATAATGTTTGTCGTTGCAATATTCTAAATTAAATTTTTGTCTTCTATTAATGTAATGAAGTTAACAACGGCGAGTGTTACTGTTGGATGCGAAAGTTGAACGAGCGACGTTGTTGACTTTCGAATTTTTAATTCACATGGAGTTTATTTCCAATTTGTGCTGATCGAAAATTGGATGAATCAACAGTGCTGGAAGTAATAAGTGTTTTATTTTTGTTATGGTCTTTTTCAACGACAAAAAATTTTGTTTTCTGCTTTAAGAAAATATTCAAAGAAGCATTTCGAATTTTCTGTTTTAGATAAAGGTAGGATATATCTTGTTATTGAATTATGAATGCCTCATTTATTATTTAGAATCACCATGAAGATGCGAGATGTTGGAAATCTTACTTGAAAGAAGAAAAAAAAATTAGCTTGCAAATATCATTCTGTTTAATGTTTATTTTCTAAAGTGAATTTTATTGAATTAAGTAAATGTAAATATAAGAAAACCGATTCCAAATCTTAAGTATTTTTAATAAATTTTAACTATTAAAAGAATATTCAATCATTACATACAATAAATAATTATATTTTAAAAGCATTTAAAAGATAATAAATATTTAAAATTCATAGTTTGCACTTGAAGTTTATTTTTTGAAAAAAGCATATTTTCTTTAGTACCTACCTAAATATTTAAAATACTATTTTGGAAAAAATGGTAAATTTTAACCGGATATTTTTAAACCGGATTAAAGCCAAATATTTTTAATATAATTCTGCACTCTTTGCAGTGCCTAAAGTATTGGGACCGTATTCTATAGATTAAAACTGTATCCTGCCCTTTACTTTTTGAGTGTCATCAAAATTCGTCAATAAAATGTATGCTCATTCAGAAAATCTTTCGTGTCTGACTTCGTAGCTTAAAGTATGGTCAGTATTAATCTAGGATCATATTCAATATTCGGTCCTCGGACCATTGAAATTGAGTCCTGATATCAAAACTTGATCATTAGATCAAAAATTATTTAGGGTGCACGCTCTTTCATTTGACGTACATTTCGAGTAATTTTTTTAAATCGAATTTATTAAAAATAATATAAATAAATATTATGCCGCATTCTTTACATTGGCGCGCAATCGAATAATATAAGTTTGCTTTCTCAGACTCTTTATAGTATTTTCTACTGAAGAAATAATTTGTAATGCATATTTTTTACCAAATTGTACTTTATAAGAATGGTAAAAATAAATAATTAAAGCAAATAACAAGCAAAATAACTAACTTAAAATTAACGATACAGTTTTCATTGCTTGCAAAAATTTTCAGTTGTGTTTAGATTGTTTTTACTAAACTAAAGATCAATTCAGACATTTGTACGCACTCAATATAACATAAGTGCCTTGTTAAGCTTTATTTTAATTTAAGTTAAATGATGTCAACCATCATTGTATTGTTTTGTTTTATTGTAGTATATGTTTGCGAAAAATGAATATATATATACAGTCGAACTCGTTTATAACGAGCTCGGATTTAACGAGAACTCGGATTTACCGAGGGAAACGANTTCACTACATTACCTAGTAATATAAAATTAATTTATCAGCTATATTCAAATTAAATTTTTATTTTCTAAATTGAATTTTATTAAACTTATGAAGAATCCGAAATAGACAACTGAGGCATAAGTTTGTTTAAAGAATAAATAGCGGATTGTTACTTACAATTAATCTGAAATGCTCTCGTAAAAAATATTTGAAAAATAAGGAACTATTTTAAATTATCGAAACTATTTTACATTTAGACCACAAAAATTCTTCAATTACCATACAAACTCAATGTTTTACACATTATTTAAAATTAAAACTTGTTGTTTCCGAAACAAATATTAGTAACAAATCATTTTATTTACTTTGAAGTTACTTGCAAGAACTTTTAGCAAAATAAAAGGAAGAGCATTCATTAGTAAATACAAAATTCCACAAAATATTTCATATACAACTAAATGTGCAATGTAAAGATTGAAAACATTTTCTGTAATATCTTTAGTGATAATTTAAAAGGGTTTGTAATGGAAAAAAATGAAGTTTATTCTTTAAATGTTATGCAAAATCACTT
The DNA here is from genome assembly GCF_043381705.1 of Parasteatoda tepidariorum. Taxonomy (NCBI): domain Eukaryota; kingdom Metazoa; phylum Arthropoda; class Arachnida; order Araneae; family Theridiidae; genus Parasteatoda; species Parasteatoda tepidariorum. The sequence goes on along the minus strand of NC_092207.1, from coordinate 40,872,153 downwards.
AAACGATCTCAACTATTAGTGAAATGTGATATAAAGTCTCAATGTTTACTTTAGATCACATTGAGTATGTCGCGTGCCTAATGCATATTGTGTTACATTGATATGTAATCGTTACTTGACCTCTCAGAAATTAATTGTTTTCTCTAAAATTATAATTTCTTGACTAATTATCTACCCCGATTGCATGATTATTAAACAATAGGCTGTTGGTGAGTAGGGACGAAGTTCGATGCACTGAGGTGGCTTAAGGCCTAACCAGGATCCTTGCGTACCAAGGTTGACTATAGGAAGTGTACGAGGGTGAGTGCAATCAACACCACCGAGATAGGTGTTGGTGCAATGCCGACTATACTGCAGTAGGTTGTTCATGCGTAAAGCGTTCATGTGTTAGATTTCATTACCCAGTTTGGCCAGCAATTGGCTGTTGCGAGAGTGCTTTACTTTTAGTGCTGAGTGCTAAGCGGTTCTTAAAAATAAGTATGAAATATTTTTCAAGTAAAACAAAAAATAACACAGAAAAACAAAAACAAAAATAAAACTACAGAATCTAATTGTATTAACATTTAACTTATTTGTGAAATTTTAATATTAATTATTATTTAAAATAAAAAAAATCGGAAAATAAAAATATTAAGAATAAAAATATGAATTTAAATTAATTCTTTTTCAATCAAAAGTCTTCATTTAAATTAGTAAAAAAAACTCTATTTGCATTTTAAGTAATTATGAAGAAAAAAAAACATGCAGTATATGATTATTTAAGAAGATGGAATGCTTTCGTAAAGTTGAAACACATATATGTTTTAATGAATATTTTTGGGGCATAAAGTCAAATTATAATGAAACTAATATTTAAATAACAATGTTTAAGTTTATTCTAATATAAATTTTTGTTTATACTAATGTATATATCATTTTGCTTTTCTTTTTACTCCGACTGCGCTGCAGTCAAAGTAAAAAGAAAAGAAAAGAATGTTTACAGAAAACAGATATAAAGTTCCAAGGGTAGCACTTTTGATTAATCGTAAGAAACTCTTAAGAAAATAACTTTGCTTAAATATTTTGCTCAGTTAAAAAAAACTAGTACATAAAATATTTACAAAGAAAATAACAAGATTAAAGAGTGGTTCGAGCAAAACAATCAAAAGACAAATTGGATCATTTTATTATTTGAAGCAAGATTATTCCTATTAATGTGTAAAGTATATTTAATACTCTTGCGGATTTTTTTTTAAAAGAAATTGACGCAAACATTTTTCTTTCATTTATATATTTATTTTATTTTATAACCATCGTTAAACAGCCGATCCAATTTTGAGCTTACAACTAACACACATTTGCATTACACGAAGAAGAAAACCACGAAAATTCCCCACGCATGGCCTGAGGACAAGTCGAGTCTCATCCAAGATCCGTCTAACATTCAGGATATTTTAAGTCGACACTGTGGTCGATGCGAGCTGGGTTCGGAATTCGTATCGACCAACCTTCGCTCGGTACGCCGGATTGGGAGGTTAGCGCTAAATCACCTGAGCCACTACGGCTCCTCGCGTAAGCATTAAAAAGAAGGATAAAAAAAGTATAAACGAGAATTCTATAATGAGAAAAGTTATGTAATATTTTTAAATATTTTCTTAAAAAATAAATATTTTCGTTATAAAGTTTTTCACGCAGCAAAATCAGTTGTTTTTGTATCATGAAAAACTTATTTTGTGTATAATGAAAACATGAGAAACTGATGAACATGAAATCATGACATGAAACCATTAAATATACATCATAAAATTGAATCATCAAATGAATGAAATGTATCATGAAAGGATACATGTATCATCATTTATTGTTGTCGTATCATGAAAAACTTTTTTTTCAGAAATAAACATATTAAGTTGATGATGAGATATCTTCAAATCGAAAACATTTTTACTAAATTAAGAAAAGAAAATTTCATGTCCACCGTAATTAGCCAAATGTTTCAATTTTTCACTTAAAAACTTAAACTTTACTTTTTTAAGGCTTAAATGTAAGGAAAATGCTTGTTTTAATGTGAAATTTGAATTAATTTGGAATTTGAAATAGTCTTAAAATATTAAATCACAGTTTAATGAATCAAATATTTAATAATCAATTTAGGTCGCAAAGTCTTGTGTGTATTTACAGGGAGAACAAATTCTGGTAGAATAACTGCACTATGTGGTAATTACTCTTCTGGTAAATAAAACCACAGTTCTGGTTAAAAATGCCAGGATATACGGTATTTAAACATTTTATTTGGTAATTTTTCTGTTCATATGGTAACAGTTCATCAAAAATTCTGGTTTTTAATAATTTTTAGTAAAAAATACAAAACTGAAAAGTAAATTTAACCGAATAAAGGGCTCTATTGTGGCTTTTATGCTACACTTTTACTTATCATGATATAACTACCAAATTTGATTACATTTACCAAATTTTATCACATATCATAAAACAATATTTTACAACAAATTTTACCAAAATTATCATTAAAACTCTTCGGCGAAAAGTATCGTGGTTCTGGTGTTCCAATAGAGGTAGAAACATGATAATTTTTAGCATATTCCGGTGTTCTGGACCACCCTTTTATACTCATTGTACTTATTCAACTGTCGTGCTTTTTAATGTTAATATTTTGTTCTCTTTCACGCATAAAGAAAAGACTGTTTACAGACAATAAATATAAAAAAAATACGACCATTATTGTTCATTAATCATCAGAAATTTCTGAAAAATTTTTGCTTAAATATTCTGTTCCGTTAAATAAAAACTAGTCGTAAAATATTTACAAAGATAAGAAGAAAATTGAAGAGTGGATCATACAAAGGGATAAAAAAAAATTGAATCGTTTTCTTACTTGAAGTGAGATTATTCCGATCAATGGGTAAAGAAGAGTTATTTATCATAAACAGTTCCATTGGGAGGGAATGGACATAAACATAACAATAAAAAAAAGTGTCCAGAATTGGAAAAAATGGGCTTACAGAAATTCCACGAAAATATAAGAACGAAATAGTGTTGTGAATTTTTAATGAACTTCTCGAAGGTAGGCTTAAAACAATCTGATTGCGTATTTGGATGCATTAGTCATTTCATGAAAACATAAAAACCTTTCCTAAAAACTAAAGCCTTTCGACGACATTGCTTTTTACCAATTAAGATCTATACGTTTTTTTCATAATAGAATCTTCGAACTTCTAAACACGTTGTAAGAAACAGCCATTTATTTTCAGCGAAAAAAAAAACGATTCGACATAAAAAAAATTGAATTCGTGTTCGATAAAAAAAATCGTTTTTGTTTTGTATAGAGTTCTAGGCTATTTTACCATTTCTATTTTCGAACGCTTGTATGTAAATCTAGTTTTGTGATGAATGCATTTTAATGCATTCCATACATTCGACAGATATGTTGAATTGCGCAAAATAAATAAAAGTTCTGTATCTAAACATGAAATTTCGATGATATGTAAATTTTTATTTTGATATATAAAGACAAATATTGTTTAAAATTCAAGTAGGATATTTTTCCTGAAACGAAACAGACGTAACGACTCAATTATGTTAATGGAAATAGCGAATGTTTTCTTTATATTTTTTTTTATTTTACTTTATTTTATTTTCAGTAGAACTTGAGATTGATTTCAGATTTTGTCTTGGAGAATGTTGTCAATAACATTCACTACATTACCTGCATCCCAAATTTAAATTTTTGTTTTCAAAGACGCAGCATAAACAAGCTTTTAGTAAATTAGTACAGTACTTGTCGTTCCTAACCGGATTGACTGTGTTTGTGAGAGGCATCTTGTCTATTGATTGATAACGTTTAAAAACAGGCAAAACAAAACATTTATTTTAAATAAAAAACAACAAAAAACAAAACAAAACACAGCGTTCCAAAGATATTTCAAAAAGCCAATTAAACGATATTTCCAGTTCTCTCTTTTTTTTCTTGCCATACTCAGAGTAACCTACATATTCTGAATACTTTTGGTGGCGCAAACTAATTGGAGTTAGTGTTTGCCGCAACAGTACTGTTTTCATATTGAGTGGTGTTAAAAACTGAGCAAACGATCCTTCATTAATATTGAATTCAGAAATATAAATTAAGCTAATGGCTCACTTTTTATAATTTCTTTAAAGAGAATCACGCTGTATCAATATAGTGTATGTCGTAGGCTAATTGTGAGTCCTTCTAAACAGTTGCTTTTATTTTAAACTTAAATCATAAAAAATGTGTTATGTTTTCGATGCAGCGTAGGTAAGTTAAAAGTTAGGAGGTACGGATAATAATCTGTGGCAGAATCGAAGCCAATAATTACCGAGACAAATGGAGAAAAAAAAAGATGCATAATATGGATTTATTGACAAGGTATTTTTTTCAGAGGAATCTCAAAATTATAAGTATATATGTTACCGGCAAGGTATGAAATCCGGCATTATATATAATGCCTAAGCATTACATACAATGCCTAAAACTAGCCGGAAAAGTATGAAATGATTTATATTTCACACATTACCTAGGCATTCTATATGCCTTATGCTATTTAGGCAAACTACGAAATAAGCGTCCTGATGAGGTTATTATGTAAATGATGTGCATGTTACTGTGAATGACCGAAATCGGTGGTTGTTGACTTTCATCGGTGAATGTTGGCGCTTGACCTTAAAAAACCATCAGTGTAGGGTATACCTGGCAAATGTATACCGGGCAGTGGCACTTAACTAGTACTAATATGACTAGACCTTTGGTAAATGTCCGAAATATATACTAGGTCCAGTTCAGCACCAATACCCGGTACACATTTGCCCGGTACACCCTACACTGATATTTTTTTAAGGTCAAGTGCCATTGCCCGATACTCCAAACACTGATGTTTCTTCTAATCTATCATCAGTAAGTATTAAAATATCGAATAAATGTAATTATATCCACGAATAAATTAATGTCAAATCGGATGTAATAAATATTTCGGACATTCACCACTATGTGATTGTCACTCTATGCGACTATGCTATTCGCGACTATGTGATTGTCAACATTCACCAGTGAAAGTCAACAACCACCGATTTCGGTCATTCTCAGTTACATGCACATCATTTACATAATAACCTCATCATGACGTTTATTTCATACTTGCCTAAATAGCATCCGGCATTATATAGAATGCCTAGGCATTGCATATAATGCCTAGGGAAAATATGTAATACTTCTCATATTTCATACTTTGCCTAAAAATGTCAGGTATTATATATAATACCGGCGTTTCCTACTTTGCCGGTAACATATATATTTTTTAATCTTAACTATCATAAGTACTTATTACATATAAAAACAATGTTAAGTAACCATATTTTTTTTTAAATATTTAAAATTAAAAAATTATGTTTTCTATATTTTGCACATTCATGAAGTTATTTATACTACTATACTCCAAATAAACTTCCCAAGAAGTTATCGCGAATAAAATTTTTTATAAGTAAACTAAAAATAAACTTAGATTATTATATTTAAGGAGCTGAATCCGCTAATCATAAATTTCTTAGTTTCGGTGTAGTTGGTCTAATGCTTTGGATCGTAATTAAATTAAAGTTAACACTGTAAATGCTGCTAGACCAGTTATCTTGGAATTGAAGCGGAGTAAGAAAGCGAAATTAGAGTAAAACTTCGCACATTTTCCTTTCGCTGCCCTAATTTAGACAATTTTAATACTGATTGTCGAACTCCCCTACTTCGTAAGATGCAGGAACTCTCACATTTACCAAGTATTTTAAGATTACTACATTGCAAACCAGGAGTAAAAAAAACTCCGAAGCAAATCATTGTCGAAAATGACATGCATTTCATTTGCTTAAAAGATTTTAAGATAAAACGAAATAAGCTAAGAGTAAAATTAAGATTACCGATTTCCAAAACAGCTATAGATACCCTATTTTTGAAATTGCAATTCTTTGTGTGATTGAAATTGAAAATTAATATGTCAGAATATGTTATTGCAGAGGCTACTATATAACGCTTAATAATTCTTTATTGACTAGGGTGTAGAACTACAGGGCTAAGTAGAACTATAGGTGTTAGTGCATCCTACCACAAACCCTGGGTTCTTTGGTTCGAATCTTGCCGGTAGCCAACAAACATCCCTCGCACATTCCTCCCTTGAGTCCAGGCATTTTGCTCCAAAATGAGTGTATGCTGTTTCAAGTTTTATTATCGTTTCAAGTTTTATTTATTTATAAATGGGTTAACAAATTCTATTTTTCGGAAAAGTTTCGACACATTTTTGCTCTATTTTGTACCATGTATCTAGCTTAAACATTAAAAGAAATAAAGCTTATTCAGACAGACTATTTGTTGTTAAAGGACCAATATATTTATATAGGTCACAAATAAAGTGGGATGGAGAGCAATGACAGAAGCCCTATGCTTCAATTCAGTGTGAAGAGGAATGTGCATGTATGTATATTTTACATAGGAGATTCTTGCAATACTAATTTGGAAATAGTGTAGACATATTAAAATAATAACAATTAAGCTACGCTTAAACTGAGAAGCACAACTTATAAAAATAGCTTCCAAGTCTCCGAAAGATAACGCATACACTCTAAATCAATTTATTTTGGATAAATAGTGAAACAAATGGTAATTTTTAGCACAAACACGAAGCAAATTTACGTATCGCAACTGAGTTTGCGTCGTTATAGATACAACAAGAGTTAATAATATTTTTATTTCGATGTTGATTTGATATATTATTTATTTTAGGCATTTACTGTGAGCTGAGAAATATTTCTTGCTTACTGATCAATGATGAGGGCTATTTTTTTTTAAAATCCTTATCTTAATTAAAATACCACTCTAATCTAAACACTGAAAAAATGATGGTAAAAACTATCAGAATATGGTACACTTTAACTTGTTTTTGGATTTATGGGAACAATTAAAATTGCGATAAAAGCAGATAATACAGTACGGAAATTTTACTCGACTTTTTTCTCCGTATATTGAGCTAAAAGTGCATGTATTTCAAGATTGACAAGATTTTTTGAGTCTACATATTAGTTTATCTCCGTTTATTAATTAAACTCTGAAGGCGTTATAATTTGCCTTTTTTTTACCTCAGATATTAGAAAAAAGAATAAGAATGTGCTTTAATATCTTTTTATTTAACATCATCATTTGCAATTATTCAGCAAAGTATTATTTTGTTTTACATTCTATTATTTCGAACAAGGTAACAAAGATAAAAAATAACATTTTTAATAATTTTTACTACATTCGTTCGTACTAAAATGCAAACTTTATTTTGAATATGCTTATAAGTTAAAAGTAATTATTAATTAAATTACTGAATCAGACAACAAAGCTCATTTTCCCAAATAAATATGCATTTTCTTTACAAATTTGAATCACTTGCTCTCAAATTATGAAAGTTGCATGCATTACAAATAAGGTGGTTTCTTAACGTATTTCCTTCTTTTCTCTGAAGCAAGTAATTTGAACTACAATTGCGCGGAGTAAAAAAGTCGATAATCGAAATATAATTTAAATCAGACAAAAACTGTTATGACTAACTATATCTTAAAAGTAACAATAGCAGACGCATTTAAATCATTTATTTATTAAGCCTAAGAAACTTAAAACGAATGTTTTTTCGCAAAAAGAATCATGATACAATTGGAGAAAATCACTGAAAAGTACTTAATTATTTTTCATTTTAAACACTATGATATTTTTTTAAACTTTTCCGCTCATAATTTTAAAAAATTCCCTTATAACGAATTAATTCTAAGTATGCCATTTGATCTTTATTTTACTTGAAGATTTTTCATTAACTATGGTCGATGTAGACAATCTCTAGACAGAGAAGAATGCTTAAAAATTCGTCTGGGAACTTTAAATTTTTCGGCTATTATTTTCAAGCATAATAAAATTTTCTATGTTGTGAGCTAGAGATTTTAAACAAAAGTTCTCCCCCCTACTTAATAACTTTACTTCTAAATTTTTTTTTTCTTGTGTGTGCAACTGACTTATTTCTTGCTCGTCAAATAAGTTTCATAAGTTTTAGAAGAATTGTTATTCTTGTAATTAAAATAAAGGATTCATACATAAACCCGTAAGTAAATGTACATTTTATGGTTTCACATTTTGAAAACTATAAATAAGAAAATGTTCCAAAAATACTTCATTCCAATTTTTTTTATTAAGTGAATTCGTGCAAAAACACATGATATGAAAGCTGATGATGCCGAAGTATACTAATACTGTACACAGATTGTTTGAACAGTACAGTTGGTTTGAGCATGCAATATTCAAACAAACGGTTCGTGGAATTTTTTTGAATTTTTATTTGTCTTGTCATACTCTGAATTGTGTTTTTTTAAGATTACGCAGACAATAAGGGTGGGAAAGGAATAAAGTTAGAATCCAGTATTCAAATAAACGAGTCATGTTTCTTTTCTTTTTTCTAAATTTTATTTTTTTGTTATACACTTAATTTTTTTTTTCTAGATTACTCAGGCAGTAAAGGTAGGACAGGATAAGGATTAGCATCCAATATTCAAACAAATGGGTCATGGTTTTTTTTTTTTTAAATAATTTTTTTTAAATTTGATGAATTTGTTTTGTCATACACTCAATTTTGTTTTTCGAGGGTTAGTCAGGCAATAAAGGTAGGACAGGATAAGGATTAACATCCAATATTCAAACAAACGGATCATGAGATTTGTTTTAAAAATTTTTATCTGTCTCGTCATACTTTTAACTATATTTTTAATGATTACCAATTATTAAAATTGTGCGCAGTAAATTTTGTCAGACAATCAATACTAACATTTTTTCCCAATGAAAATGACAAACTCTTACAAAATAATAAAATGAAATACGCCAAGACATAAAAGTTAACATCCCATGAGCAGATGCCTAGCACTCCAATATCTTTTCACGAACATTCCACCAAATAGGATGTTCGGTTCTGCACCGCTAACATTAATTCGAAAATTTGTGTTTTGCTTGGTTAGTCCTCACAGAACGTGATGAATTACACTCATAATTCACTAATTTTGATTTAATCACCGAGAAAACAATCTACTATAATAATTTGTTAAAATATTGCTAGGTTAAATATTTGTTTAAGTTATTGTGAAAATTAATCATGTAAATAGAGAAGCCAACAAACATCTTACATTGTTGTCCATCTATTATTAATGTGGTACATAAATTAAATTAAATACTATATTTTACTACACAAAGACTTGATGTAGTGTTGAATGATGAAAATAGTATTTTTATCTCTTTCTTATTAAAGCTGTTTTCCAAAGCTCTTTCGCTTAAAAATAAAAAAATCTGCACTATAAGTACCATGAACTCAAACCAATGCTATACTTTTAATGATATGCATACCATCTTTTCGTAATTTATTATTTGGCTTTACAAGGAACTTAAATCTATTTTTTAAAATTAAAATTTCCTGGACGCTTACTATTTGACACATCTTTTCCACTCAAATAAAAATTATTAAAATCAACTAATAATTCTCAATTTTTTCAAAACGCATAAATCTAGATAATGCAAAGTTAGAATAACTTTTAAAATTAAGTAACAGTTTTTCCATAATTTCACAAAACTGTAAACGTTTCTACATATTCAGCATTTCAATAATTAACATAGCTCACTAGCTAAAAATACGCAAAATTAAGCTGAATAGTAATAAATAAATATTGCGATTCACATCCTGTTATAAAACGCATCATAATCACTAAAACGTGTTGTTTTATATGATGATAAAACCTTAAACAAAACAAATAGAATGTTTTGAAATAGTATCTCAAAAAATCTAATTCCTTATAAATAGTATCATATTTTTGTCGCAACAAGTTTTTATCTTAATATATAGAACAAATGCGAAAGAAAAAAATTCGAAATAAAAAGAAGAAAAAAACTCTCGAACAATCATAATGAGAGGAAATTCAATTCAGTTGTCAAGAAGTAAATAAAAATTTAATACTTTTATTCATGAAAACCTTTTAAGGAATAAGATATGAATTTCTTCTCTCAATACATTTGATAGAGCACTTTATTACTTTCAGCCCGCAACATTGATGGGCAGTAATATTATTTCTCGTTGCCATTCCATGATCAGTAAGTTCCAGATGATTCAACAATCTGTAGGAAATGGATGATAAATAACTATAGGAATTGGTTCAAAGGCAAACTGTTTTATAATATTATCCAACCTTAATTAGTATAATCTATCAAATTAATTACTATACAATACGTCATTGCTTAAAAATCCAATGCATGATTATAAGACCAAGAAATATAATTTTTTAAAATTTATGTTCCGTGGATGAAAAGAGTTCCAATCTTGTTTCCCAGAAAAGCCAATTTATAATAGCAGTTTTTGTACTCAACAGGTATTTATCTTAGTAAATCGAATAAATGCAAAAGAACGTTGTACATTAAAAAGCTCTCGAGTAATCATTTTGAGAGGAAGCTCAATCTAGTTGTCAAGAAGTCAATAAAATTTCAATGTCTTAATCCATGACAGACCTTCTATTAAGGAACACGAAATGAATTTCTTCTCTCAGCACGTTTGACAGAACATGTTATTACTTCCAGCCCACAACATCGGTGACAGTAACAACATTTCCTGTTGCCATTCCGCGATCAATAAATACTAGATGATTCAGCAATATGTAGGGAAAGGATGATTTCTTTCCTCCACTCTTCTCTGGAAACTTTATTACCTTACCAGCATATGGTACGGATGATTTTTTTTCTCTTACTAAAATAACTTGTTTGCGGATAGGAAACTTAGTTTAAGTAAACAGGACTTTCGATCAATGTTACATTCCATGTAATTTCGTGTGGTATAAATAGGTTTTTCAATTTAAACTCGATACACGAACATCTTCTTTGAAAAAAAAATCGAGAGAACACATTTTGATTAAGAAATTTCAAATAAGATATCAAAATGTTTTTTTGAAGATGCAATATAAATAATTCATATATGCGTATGTTTTCTTGCAAAAGCCTTAAAAACTGTTCTTTAAAAAGTAACGTGTAAAATGATAATAAAGAGATTGAAATTATTTAAGTGATAGAGAAAAATACGGTTTTTGTAAAGTTACTAATTAAGAAAATGAAAGCAATAAAAAATGATATGACAAAATTAATTTACCTGAATAAAATATTTTAAGTTCACGCTTAAAAAAATCAGTACTTTGAATTTACTTTCGGTGATCGGTACTCTTTGTGCAAATTCTCTATAATCACAGTAAAATTTAAAATTGAACCATGTTTCCCTTCAAGTTAAGACATAATATCTTGCAATTAAGTTCAATAAGTAAGCTAATTACGCAGAACTTAGTGGCGGATTATAGTTGTTGTAAATTTTGAACTGTAATCTACACTAAAGTTTTTAACATACTCCGAAATTTCTAAAAGTGCAATAATAATTTTATAATAAGTTCTAGAGAAAAAAATATCAGATCAAATTAATTCATTACATTGCGAAGATCTGTAAAATTTTAATATTTCTTAATGAACTAAGAATTTTGGTAGAAAAAAATAGTTGTAATAATTCTTTGAAATAACATAGATTAAAAGATCCTTTTATATGATTATGAAATAATTCTTTTATAAAAAGAGTCTATACCGATTTTGAACTTGCCTAGCTCTGACTCGAATAAAAAATTACCCTCATATCATTACAGCAAACGTTGTTTTTTAATTTTTATTTGGTAGGCATATAAGATTGACAAATTAATTTATTTTTTAAATGTAGTTTAAATATTAGTATGACGCGCTTGCTTCTCTAAAAAGTTGAAAAAGGGCATGCAAAAAACTTACAAAAAAAATCGAATTTTTTAAACTTTTATTGTAGACTTTTTTTGCCTTTTTTTCTACTTTATAGTCTAATCCAGGGTCTCAAATGCAACATTCTGTTGGTATTGAAATCTTAATGATCAGGCCAACCATCATTTTTAAAGTATTAAAGAAAGTATATAAAAGTCTGCACAAATAAACCTTGTTTCAGTGATAATCATAAAATCTAAAATGAAAATTGAGAAGAAGGTGAATTTATCCTCCGTCTGAGAATGATTTTCTCTCTTGTTTGTAAAAGATGATTCATCTCCGATTTTAGAAGGTATTTCTAGTCCTGGTTTATAAAGGCAGGTTTAGTCTCGAAATAAAAGAATTGCTTATGCAAGCTTAATGCAAACCTCATAACGCGTAAACTGGCTTAGTTAAAATTTATATTGCTCCAGGTTTGCAAGGCTTAATTGCTAATCATTTATAAACCTTGTTGGACTTCGTGATAAAGATAGTTGCTGACATTTAAATCAACATTACGCTGCTAACTATGTTAATATCAGGCTTAATATGAAATTTTCAAAACAGGACAGTATTTTGAAACAATGTACGATGCATTTTTATGAATTTTTAAATCATTGTCTATTTTTACCGGCGTATTTTCATATTTTCTAAGATATTAATTTGATATTTTGTTGCTGGCCTGTATTCATAAAATGGAACATATCGTTATAAAATAACATATTTAAAAAATGCAACTAGTTAAATATTCGTAGTTCAAAGAAAAGCCTCTTGATCAAATCAAAATATAATACATTAAATGAATAAAGTGTATCAGGACTATATTCTGTATCTAGAAGTAAAAAAAACTTTCTAATTAATGATTCTTACAGCTATTCTGAGGGTATATTTGTTGCTCAAGGAAAATAGCACTCTATTGAGTTTCCTCTTTTTTTTAAAAAAAAACATAGAGAAAAAGAGAAAACGCAATGAAAATTGCCTCAAAGTTTTAAAATAAGCATCATTTATGAAATGGTAAGATGTTTAGTCGTAAAATTTTATGCATTAAAATTCCATTTTTATGAAACAATAATTCATGGTTAATTAACATGAAATTTGCGGAAAGACACAGCAGCTTTAATTAATTGTAGAATATGTAAATTCAATGCGTTTGTTTTTATGAGAAACAAAATTGAGCATTGTTAAATGCATGCTTGCTAGCTTACAACGATGCCTTTAAAACGAAAAAACGGGCGTATTTTAAATTTGTGTCATTCAAAAAGGATAACTATAACCTAGCAACTGTAACCTAGAAGAGTTTTGTTTTAAAATATTGAATGCAATTTTTGACGGCTGATCACACATCCTTTTAAAATATCAGTTTTTAAAGACAACATTTTTCAGTAAGGATGCAGACATTTTCAAAGTATTTCATATTTTACCAAAATAAATTCAAGATTATATCCGCAAGACATTTTTCTTGTAGCAGAAAGATTCTATATTTTATTTCTATCATAATCTGTGATAATCAAAATATTTTTTCTCTATATCTTCGCATGAGGTATACACCGCAAAAAATTCTGGATCAAATTACGGTATAAAATACCAACATTTTGTAAAATCCCTTTTACTGTAAAATGAATTTTTACTGTAAAATATTATGATATAATTGTTACAGTATTTATTTAATTTGAGGGATTCAGTGATTTTCAGATAATTTTTCTCAGTAAAAATTACGTTACATCAGATTTTTGTTCTGTAACATGTTCCGGTGAAAATGAATTTTGTGTTTAAAAGTACCAGCATTCTGAATTCTGGTAATTTTTACTGTAATTTGATTCGGAATTTGAAACGGTATAAAAGTAGTTATTTAGAATTGCAGGAACTATTTTATTATCTGAAAAGCGCTATTACAAAAGTAAGCTGCAATGCAAAAATCCATTTTTTTAATGATTATTACTGAACATTTTACTGATAAATTTTTTAGTGGAAAAATGTCATCTATTTAACTCACATATTAACATTTGATTACTCTTTATTTCTTTTCTATTGATAGTTAGAAAATCGACAAATGGCATGTGGAATAATTTTAAGAAGAATTCCCCCCAAAAGTAAGTTATAAATATAAAATATTTTGCTTGTGAATGCCTAATAAATTTCAAATTTTGTATTACAAGAGAACAACAAAAATCCATTCCTAATACAATACTCCAGAGAATAATTTCGTAACGTTTATGCATGGAAAAAAATATCAATACGTCTACTCATCCGAAAGCCTTATATCTTTGCATGATGCTTACGAAGAGTAAAAGCAGTTATTTAGAATTGCGGAAACTGTTTGATCTTCTACAAAGCGCTATTGCAAAAGTAAGTAACTACAATAAAATCTATATCTTTTTCTATTTACTTTACATCTCTAGTACTTAATAACTATTTATTTTACATACGTGAACTAATTTTGAAAGTATTCCTATCAAAAGTATGTTATAAATATAAAATATTTTTCATGTGAATGCTTAATAAATTTCCTATTTTGTGTTACAAGAGCAACAAAAATTCATTCTTAATGCAATACTCCAGAGAATCGTTTCAAAACCTTTACACATGTAAAAAAAAATATCAATACGTCTACTCATCCAAAAGTCGACAATATATATTCATCTTTGCATAATGCTCACAAAAAGTAAAAGTGATTATTTAGAATTGCGGAAACTGTTTGATCTTCTATAAAGCGCTGTTACAAAAGTAGTTACTAGATAAAAATATTTTTTTTTCTATTTAACTTACATCCCTACACTATATTTATTTTATTGATATTGTTGCTTAACAAAAATCAACAAATGAACTAATTTTAAAATGAATTCTCACCTAAAGTATGTTATAAATATAAAAGCATTTTTCGACATGTGAATGCTTAATAAATTTCATATTTTGTGCTACAAGAACAGCAAAAATCCATTCTTAATACAATACTCCAGAGTATCGTTTCATAACCTTTATACACGGAAAAAGAAATATCAATGCGTCTACTCATCCAAAACCCTACGTAATTTTCTTCTCTTCTTGCAGCGGCGTGTATTTCGGGGTTCTCATTTCTTCTATGTAGCAGCATTCACCGATCCATGAAATCACTCCAAATCTTGAATAGAGTAAGAAGACGAAAAAAGAAAAATATTAACACAGCTATATGTGAGGCAGAGAAACGCGAAAACTTCCTGTACAGTCGGCATCCCGTACGGAGAAAACTTATTTTTTTCTTCTTGTTCCTTCTCTTCTTTTTCTTCTTTTCATCTTTTATCTGGAATCTTTGTTCTTCGTGCGGTCACCATATGACCAAAAAAGAGATGGCGCATTTTACGGGAGTTTGGCACCGGACATAGAAGACTGCTTTATCAAAGGGAAACAGTGTCGATGGGTGAAATATGGGAGATAGAAGGAAGGCATTATCTTTGTGTGTTGGAGTATGGATGGCGCAGAAAGAGAGCTATGAGAGGTTTCATTTTTTTTTTTAGCTGAAGAGCTTAAAAGATAGCTTTTGTTTAAGATGCCTCCGAGAAAAATGGTATTTTTCCTTGGTATTATTGAGATAGATGACTTTTCCTTATCTAATTTTTGATATTTTCAAACAATAAGTCCGTTTTTATTGCTTTATGAATCTATTCGTTTGCTATGAGTCTATTATTTGCTTTTTTTATTTAGAGGTGATAATAAAATGGATCCTGGAATCCTTCTATTTTCTGTGACTAAAATATTTGCTATTAATAGAATTAATCATGAATAGCAAAATAATACAGAAATAAAAGTAAAGATGGGAATGTAATACAGTTTAAAATTTGTTATTTGTCTGTTAAAAAAGTCCGTTTTTATTGCTCTATGAATCTATTCGTTTGTTATGAGTCTATTATTTGCTTATTTTTATTCAGAGATGATAATAAAATAGAACTTGGAATCCTTCTATTTTCTGTGTCTAAAATATTCGTTATTGATAGAATTAATCATGAATAGTAAAATAATACAGAAATAAAAGTAAAAATGCGAATGTAATACAATTTAAAATTTGCTATTTGTCCGTTAAAAAAGTCCGTTTTTATTGCTTAATGAATACATTCGTTTGTTATGAGTCTATTATTTGCTTTTTTTATTTGGAGGTGATAATTAAATGGAACTTGGTATCCTTCTATTTTCTGTGACAAAAATATTTGCTATTGATAGCATTAATCATGGATAGCAACATAAGATAGAAATAAAAGTAAAGATGGGAATGCAATGCAATTTAAAGTTTGTTATGGGTTTATTTTTTTTAAAGGAAGTATAAAAATCAAGCCACGGACAGTGTTAGTTTTAAAATTCTGCATGTAAATTAGTCACTTTTTATAAATCTAACTATGAATAACTAAACAAGATTGCAATAAAATTATAAATGTGAATAAAATAAAATTGAAAATTCTCTTTTGCTTATGACGTTGGCAAAAAATAGCATTTTTCTTGCTATTATTGAGATAAATGACATTTACTTATTGAATTTTCTTGTACATTGGCTTCGTTTTTTATAATTGAAATGTAATATTGTAAAGGCACCAGGGATCACTTCAAAAATTTGAATCTGAATTGGTTGTTTACTGCGCTTACTAAGAATAGCAATAAAAGAAATGCTAATGAATACGATAAAATTAAAATTTAGCTTTTGTTTTAAGGTGCTACGGGAAAAATATTAATATTATCTATTTTTATAATCTTATTTTTTATTAAATAATTAAATACTGAAATTTAGCATTTAATTATTTAGAATTTAATACTGTAAAGGAAACAGTGATTATTTTAATTCTAAACTTCTGTGCATTAAAAAGCTGTTGTTAGTAATACTTCTATGAATGCCAATGCATGGTAGCTTTAAATTTATAGATGTAAATACAATACATTTATAAGTTTGTTTTTGCTTAAATACAAAATGGCATTTTTTCTCGTTATAATTTGGATTGATAATTTTTCCTTTTCTCTCCGACTGTAATTTCAACCATTTTCATACTTTGTAAATCAATTCGCTCGTTAAACTTGCTTTAGCATTCATTCATTTGCATCCAAAAATTCATTTTAATAAATGCTATTAAATTCAAAGGAATTCTTATAATTTAAGTAGAGAAAAAATATTATCTATGTCGAATTGCTTATGCTTTTTTAATTTTCTTATCTTAAATTTGCTTTTTGACAAGTAGACATTCAAAAACCACAAATTCATGTTTCTTTAAGGCATTGATCAAAACAATGATATTTAAATATGCGTTAAGATTCTTAATGATGCAAATAAAAAGTTTATAAATTTTAATATTGTTTAGGATTTAAATTAAATGTAGATTATTTTATCTTTTTTTCATTTTCTTATTAATAGCATTTTTTAATTTATATAATGTGCAGTGCGCAAAAGAAAAAAACGGACTGCCCAGAGTAACTCTTGATATAATGATCGGATCTTCACTTTCTAGAACTCAATTTTAAGGATTTGAGGAGGTAACCTTATATATGCAGACGCTATTTTAAGTTACGGAATCAGACATAAGAGCGCATTTTCTCTGAATAAACACATCTTTCTTCAACAAATTCGGACTTCTGTCTCCCACAATACAATATGGACACAATCCGAAAAATACGTTCCAGATTGGTCAGGAGAGCAGTTCAAAGTTCGGACCCCACTCTCAATTTAATTTTTTGCGTATGTTACCGTATCATGAGAACTTTACGAGTTAATTGAAACATTTTTGAAAAACAATAATTATCATAGCAACATTTGAATTTTTTTATATCAATTTAAGGAATGTAATTTTACGTAGCGAAATACAAAATTTTATCAAAATTCATCGAATTGTTCCTGAAAAATTAAATTTTAAATTTATGACTTTTTTAAATATATAATTTCTCAGGATCTATACGACCGGCTTAGATCAAATTTTATATTATTTTTTCACGTTAAGTTACATTCTGTAAAATGATGTGAAAATTGTATACCTTTCAGTTCAAACTCTTTCCGTCTATTATTTAATTAAATAATAAGAATTAATAAATATTTACTAAAAGTCACTTTTCGCATTAAATTCTTTTTGTATAAATGAATTTCGTAATTGTGAGAATTTTTTTTTTTTCATTTCGTTTGAAAAGTTTTCGACATATAGCCCAATACAAGAAATGTAAAATTAACATGAAGTCTCAGACCACTATCCTGACCAAACAATTGAGCCCATATTTCCCAAATAGTGGCTTTGGGTATAAGAAATCCGAATCCATCTAAGAAAGCTATGTTTATTCAATGTGCGCTTTGGTGTCTGTTTTCGAAACTTAAAGTACCGTCTGCACTAATAAATCAACTTTTTTGAGGTCACCCCCTTGAACCATTAATATTGAGTCCGAGATTTGAGGTCACCCCCTTGAACCATTTATATTTAGTCCTAGATTGTGAAGATCCGATCATCAGATCAAAAGTTATTCAGGGAAGTTCGTTTTTTTTAGCACTTCATACATACTGTTAACAAGCTAGATGATCATGTTTTATGTTTATCCATTAATCACCAAGTGAATGAAGTCTTTATAAATTAATGAAATTTTTCAATAATTCCCTTTACGCCTTTCTTACATTCGGTATGAGCAACAATAACTGATTATTACATAAAAAATGTATAATAATCTTTTCTTAAAATTGATGGTCGTCAAAAATCGACAAAAAACGACAAAAAAATTTTAAAATAATTGTTTTTGGTTTAAAATGTATTTCTATTTTTATGTTTTTAATGCCTTTTATGTTTGGTTCGATTTTTCAGACGTCTCCTCCGTAGGTTATTTTTCAGTTTTTTGCAATTACAATTAAATATTTCCTTGGATGTAATTTCATTTTCCCTCTTTTTCAGTTCGAGTAAATCCCAGTCCTGTTCAATGAAAGCTAGTGTGCTGCATGGTTTAGTTTCGACAAACTGTAAAACAGCCCTGACATCACAATGCGTGCCATTTGCTTAGAGTCATTGATCTGCTGAAAGCAAAAATCCTCAGTCACTATAAGCATCTGACATTCTTTGAATGTTGAATAACCGTAACTTAGTCAAAAATTCCACGTTTTAATAACAGCTTGAAACTTAATAGCGAGAAAAAATACTGTTTATAGGTCACACCATTTATTATTATTATTATTCACCACATAATTATTATTTCGTCACCAAGATTATTTCAATAAGGACTTCAGCTTATATATAAATTATTTTTCGAAAACTTCCATTTAAATTCTCAAAATAATAAAGAACTGAAAATCCTTAATTTTAATTTCATAATTTTACGATTCACTATTGTCAAATGATTGAATGTAGTTTTTCGTCAAAGTAAAACTCTCTGATTCCCTTTTGAGTGGAATTCTGCTAACTTCCATCTTCCTTGTAATCAAATATGTTCAACGAAAACTGTCATGTGTCCTGAGAAAAACTTCGTTCGATAATCAAATAATTCTTACCATCAACTGCATTGAAAAAAAAATTATTTTTTGCTTTAAAGGTCATATTTTTTTCAAAAGCGCTTTTTCATTCATTATCTAATTCCTGGTTTATTACCCCTAATTTCCACGAAAATAGCACATAACACGTGCTCTTCTTACATAGTTACGGCAACTGTAATAAATAAATGACCATTTGACTCCAATTTCTAACACTGCGCTTTAACTAAACGACGTTAAAAATTACAAAATGAACGTGCATTACTCCAGAAATAAAAATGAATAATCTATGAAAGCAACCCAAGAGGTTTCCCTTTTAAGATCATTACCTAAATAACCTCATCATGACAAGAAAAATACTTATCGTTCTTCATTAAGAAAACCTGGTTATACAGGTTTTAGAGAATTGCATTTAAAAGGAGGGGGAATGTGTGGTGTAATACCCATTGAAAGGAAAAGAGGCTTTTCCTTTCACTTATTAACACGGTGATAATCGTTTTCACTTCCTTTTTCAAATATGCTTTACAAATGAAAAATTAGACTCGCCGACATTAGAACCTAAGAACCACATAACACTAAATTAACTTTAACTTTATGAGCCTCGAGGCTTAGTCTTTAAGTGGTGCTATAATTTGTGCATGTCTTTGGAAAAGCATACGAGTTCTTCGCGAACAGATAGTTTTGTTTGGGTAAGGAATGAATTACAATATATTCTTAATGATCTACATCGGGAGCAATTAAAATGGCTCGGATTTCAAAAGTATGTTAGCTATTCTTCTAATGTGGTTAAAATATTAAGATAGAGGATAATGTAGCCTTTAGAAAATTCTTTTGTGGTTAACTCACTCTGTAGCAATTTAAGTTGTTTTTTTTTTTTTTTACTGAAAGTTTTAAATGCCCATTCCTTAAAATTAGAAAGTTTTACTACTTTATGAATAAACATGAGATAATGGGATTAAGTACTTTGTTTTTACTTTATGTAAATTGATTTTAAAGTGAATGGCTTATTGAAGAAAGGGTGATCTTTTTATTATCGGTGCTTTCGCAATAAAGAATATAATTTTATATTTTGTGAAAATATTTATATAATTAAATTCTAAGTAATGATATATCACTTAAAAGTCTGTTCTGAGTCTGTTTGTTTTTGAAAATATATTGAAAATCAAATAACTTAAATCTGCATTAAAAAGTTTTTTAGCTTATTAATTTTAAGTTAAATACATCAATTAACACAAATACATATCAACGTATATTTTAAACAAATATAACAATGTTGCTTACTTTATTACTATAACGGAAATAAGTAAACAATTCAGTACAAATAAACCACTAAAATAAGTAAAACGGCATAAATGACCTTAAAAATATATACGAAAATATATAGTTGTGCAAAAGTATTTAAAAGAAACTAGAGTTTTTTACCTCTGGAAAAATTCCCTGTTTCTTGTCAATTAATGTTTTGAATATTTTAAATAGTAAGACGTCGAAATATTAGTGGTTTAAAAGGATTTCTTTATTATTTGTTGATGATATGCGTAAAATAGTGAATGAGACATTTTTAGTTTGCTTGAAGTTTGTACGATATTTCTAGGCGAAAATTAAAATTCATAAAGAATTTCTAGGATATATTTGAAATTTATATGTCAGCTTTTAAATTTTCCGCCAAAACATTTAAGGTTTGTCACAATGTTGATTTAATATTTTACAAATATTTCAGTGATTTGTGAAAAAAAGTACTTAATATCATTGAGTTCACATGATTTTCGAAACGAATATATTTTTCAAATGATAGTTAATTTTATGTTTTTAGCAAAATTTGTCTAATTCTTTTTTCTCATTCTTCATCATTATTTATTGCAGAATATAACTGTGATGGAGTGGAAAAGTTTGAACTTCCAACATTCACATCTCAAAGAATAACTGCACAAGTTACAAACACCACAGTAATAAAAATTACATTAACAATAATAATATGCTGTCTTGAGCATGGCATGCACTGTAAAAATTTACAGTAAAAAGTACCGGTACACTGGGTGTCGGTTTTTTTCCGTACAATCCTTTTTACCGGAGCATGTCACGGAACAAAAATCAGATATACCGCAACTTTTTCAGTAATAATTACAACAAAATCACTTAATCACTCTATTTAAATAAATATTACTGTAAAAATTATGATATAAAATTTTACAGTGAAAATGGATTTTACAGTGAAATGGATTTTACAGATTATGCACAGCACTCACAGTTCCGGAAATTAATAAAGTAATTTGATCAGGAAATTTTAGAGTGTAAAAAACGTCAATTAAAGCACTAACGAAACACTTTTACGCAAATATAAAAGCATTTGATTTAATAGAAAGTTTTTAGAGAGTACGCTAAAAGAAATGCACCGCTACGCGCGAACCATATTAAACTAAAATCATAGTTTTTACTAAGACTCTTCACTCTAAATAAAATATTATCAATTGATTGAAGTTATCAAATGCATATTTTATTTCTAAATTAGGGACAAAAATTACATAGTTATTTGTGTATAAATATTTGCAATCTATTCAACAAAAGTCATCATTATTTTTGCCATATATTAGGATCAAAAGGGTCAAATTCTTACGAGTATACAGTGACAAATGATCTTTAAATGTATACAGTGAAAAATGCTTGTAAATTTTTTGAAGTATTTATTTATTTCTGAGAGTAAGTTAATTGCCTGAGGTATTTGAGGAAACTTATGACTTTTTTAAAAAATTCTTAATTAATTGCATTTTTTGTGATTTTAATTGTCCTTATGTCACAGCATGTGTCACTGATTGTTTAGATATAGAAAAAAATATGTAAAGAAATTATATGTAATGAATTTGAAAAAATAAAATTTATGTAGTTAATACAAACTTATCTGGTTTAATTAAAATTCCCTTATTTAAATGAGTTTAAAAATACTTTTATTTTCCCACTTTGATTCGCTATAAAATAAACCAGAAATATTAATGGAGATAAATATATTTATCTTTTATGATACACAAAAATGTTCTTCTTTTATGAGATTAGTAAATTTATTAAATGAATTAGAAAATAAATGATAGCAATAAAACCATCTTGAGACATTCAAAAAATATTTTTATTCCAAAAAGATGGATTCTTTTCTGTTTAGTAAAATTAATTCTCGATAAAATTTGATACAATTTTTACGGAAAGAATACGGAAGAATCATAAAAAAAGTATGTTTCAAACATTTCAAGATATAAATGGTAAGATATTTTCCTACAAAGAAGGGAAGTTTATCGTTTATCAAAAAAAGAAATACATTTTAGGAACGAGAAACGTTGGAAAAAAAATGTTCAAACATTTATTCAGTAAGCATGACTAATGGAAGTAGTTTTTTCACCCACAATGTTTCCTTTTGTCATATAAATTACCTTCGGACGCTGTTGTCGTCGGGGAGGTAAACATTTTGAAATAGAATAACTTTTTCAAGAAAAACGAGTTGAACGCAAGGAAACTGATATTTTTATTCATTTCGTAAAAATTGACTGCGTGTTGAAACAAAACAAAAAAATTCTTTCTGTGAGGAAAGGGAAAAAACTCATATTGTTTTGTTAATTACATTCAGATTTAAGTGTAATTATTTATATGTAATTTTTTTGTGTTTAGAATAAAAGTAAAACTTTTACAGCAGACCACAAAATAAATGTTTAATAATCCAATTCACAGAATTTGTAAAAACATTGGTAAATCATTTATATTATTCTTACTGTCATCAATTTAATTAATACATTTATAAAACCTACGTCCAAAGAACTCTTCGATATATATATATATATATATATATATATATATATATATANGTGCAGACGATATTTTAAGTTGCGAAATTAGACACAAGACCGTTATTTTTCGACGAATTCAGATTTCTGACTCCAAATTACACAGGGCAGCCGCAATCTGGGACATATGATCCCTATAGTTTGGCCAGGGGAGAGCTCCAAAGTTTCGGCTCTTTTTGTAAATTTTATTTTCTGCTTATTTCGCTGCATTTGGAGAGCTTTTTAAGCAAATTGAAAACTTTTTGCTCAAAAAAAAAATAAAATTCGCTTTTCCAAAGATAATTTTATACAAAGATAATAATTTTTGGAAAATATTTGCTATGCTGTTAATATTTTACTTGATAATAATCGAAAAAATCTTGAATTGTAATGTATAAATTTTTTACACCATTTTAAATAATTCAATTTTGCATGACAAAATACAAAATTTGCGCAAAATCGGTTCAATAGTTATTGAGAAATTGAATTTGGAGTCGTATTTTTGAAATTTGATTTTGCAGAAACTTTTCGACCCATTATATTCGATCAAAACTATTAAGACCGAATATTTGACAAATTTATTGATACGATTTTTTCAAGATTTCGGTTAGCGCCTATTCTTTGGGAGTCAGAAATGGGAATTCATTAATGTATGTTTTTCAGACAAAGTATGATTTTATGTCTGATTTCGTAACTTAAAATATCTTCTGAACTAATTAATTGGCATACTTGTGGTCCCCTTAGAACAATTAAGAATGAACCTTAGAACGTGAAGATCCGATCATTAGATCAAAAGTTATTCAGATTGATCTTTTTTTTATGTGCTGTACATTAGCTTTTATAAATACTTTATGAAGTACGTTTCTGTTTTGGAAAAAGAATAAGAGCAAAGAAAATACAAAATACCTTCAGGTTACAAAAATTCTAAACCTCGTGAAGTTTGATTTAGAGTATGGTGAACAAAATGCCATAACTTATAATATTCATAAGCAATAAGTCAAAGGATTAAGTATAACTCGTGTAAATTAGATTATAAGCAGAAGTACCATTCAGGATACGCTAGTAATCAAACATTGTTATCAAACAATATTCATTTAAGTAATAAAATTCTTTCATTTAAAAAAGTTTTTTGGTAAGCAAGTTGTTTGATTGCTTACTCCTGATGACTTACGTAAATTTTCTGCAACATTTGAAAAACTTTTAGATTAAAAAACAATTTAACATTCTGAGTCGTAATTTATTAACACTAAGTTTTCAAAGAATGATCAATGATTTTTAAAAAAAAAACCTAATAAAGTGTACCGGACGAAAATAAAAAAGTGAAAAAAAATATTACGCTGTTATGAAGTTTAGTATTATTTTCAATCAGCTGCAAAATTAATTGCCAACTCTTTCAACAGATAGCGCTATTGGAAGAAAAAAATGTAAAACAAAGTTCTCTGATACGTGTTACACTATTTCAACTTATATATTTACATGGACATCAGTTAATCTTGTCTTTAGACTGAAGTACATTCTTTCTGGAAATATTAATTATTGGTATCGGTTGATGAACATTGTAACTTATTTTAAAAATTTATGAGAAAAAAATTGGTTTTCTTCGAATGACCAAGAAAACCATAATATTTTTCCACTTTAATTTATCCTTAACTAATTTTTATTTTTCTATTCATTTTAAGGTCTCCCGGTTTGTAATGTTATTGTTTTCGTCTCAATCTGTAACCAACATTTATAAAACAGCAAAAAGCCGTTTATTTTAAATTCACGAAAGAATGAAAATTAACTTCCTTCACTTATTTTATTTAACCTGTAAGTTTTTAAGTGGTAGGCATACACTAGTCGTCTAGACGGAATAACTCCTTAGTTATTAAGATATGTCTTGTATTTTCAGTAATTGCAAAAAGTTTTATTACTCGTTCAAAACTTTTGCTTTCGATTACTGAATTACTTAAACACACCAAGCTGAAAATGATACTTAGACAAAAATGAGAATTCAAGATACCCTGAGGAAACAAAAGAGTTCCTTGATTAGTTTTAGAGGAATTTTTTTGCATATTTTTGTTTAAACACTACTTGAACTCAGTTATGGTTTGAGTTTTAGAGAATTAAGTACATTTTCATTTAAAGCTGCGTAATGACTGTTTGCTCTTGATTACCTGTCATTCTATGTTTTTTTTAAAAGTAGACTTATTGTTTTTTTTAGCTTCGTTACTTGGAATTAAATATACTTTTTATTTTATAGACCTGAGAGATTTTGGCAGGCATCTTGCTAAAAGAAATACGGAAGCAAAGGTAGTGATATATTATTTACCAACGTTTTAAAGTTTTTATGACATTATTACTAATTATGAAAGAACAATAAACAACTAAGCAATTTTTAAACAAATGTATTTTATGAAAGGTATCACATGGAACAAAGTTTAAAAATAAATTATTCCTAGCAGAAAGCATGTAAGTTTACGGAATAAAAATGAGTCTTTACTCGGGAAATCATGAAAACCATCTTTTAGTATGGTATAACTCCACCTGTTGGGGTGTACCAGTTTTTTACGTTTTTCTCTTTCTTTTTCCTTTATTATTTTTCTTTCAACTTGACAACTGCTCAGATTTTGTTGGAACACAAGGTTTTACTGGTACTTCGCATCCAGTTTAACATGGTTTTTCAAAACTCCTAAAAAGCACCAAGGAAAATAAAAAAAACAACTATTTGCGCCTTTAACTTGAAACAATGCTATAAAGCTATAATTTTAAACTATGTATGCCATCTTGCCGTGAAGAATTATCTGAATTTTAGAATGGACAAATAACTAAAATATTTTAAAAGTTATTAAGCTTTTTTTTTAAAGAAAATCGAACGTTTTTACACCTAGTTCAAAAGTATTAAAATCAATGCCTTATTCTCATAGTAGCTATTCTTATGAGTCATATATATATATTTACATATATATATAAATTTTATTCTAAACCTCAAATTTATGTTTATAAAAAATTTAAATTCTCTTAACTTTAAAAATTTCAGAAATATTTCAGTCAAAATTAAGTCACATCTATATCTACACTGTGGAACAAATTCTGTTAAAATTTCCGAAAAGTTTGGTAATGACATTTATTGTAAAAAAAATCCATAATTTTTGTTAAAAAAGAACAAAATATACCGTACTTAAGCCAGTCATTTAGTAGTTTTTTCGTTCATATGGTATGACGGAATTCTGGTTTTCAAAATTATAGTTTTTATTACCATTTTACTATTCTTTGGTGATTTTTTCAGTTTTTTTGGTGTTCTTTTAGGGCAAGTAACACTGCAAAATTTATTACATTCTGGTAATTTTGGCCATATTCTTTTTTTTTCAGTGAACAAATCTGCCAACATTATAAAATTGCATATTCAATAAAACGTTTACTTTCCATTAAGAGTTTCACTTTAAAACTATTACATATTGTGTACCCATTCAAAAGTAAAAATACTTAGGAATGGGTACACAATATTAAAACATCAAGCATTTAGTTAAATGTGCACAACTATAACAGTTTTATAGTACACTTCACAGTGGCCAAGAAAAATAAAAGGACCACCCAAATAACTCTTGATCTAATAATCGGATTTTCACATTCTAGAACTCAATCTTAATATCTTAAATGGATGACCTCAAATATGCTAATTAATTAGTGCAGACGATATTTTAAGTTGCGAAATTAGACACAAGACCGTTATTTTTCGACGAATTCAGATTTCTGACTCCAAATTACACAGGGCAGCCGCAATCTGGGACATATGATCCCTATAGTTTGGCCAGGGGAGAGCTCCAAAGTTTCGGCTCTTTTTGTAAATTTTATTTTCTGCTTATTTCGCTGCATTTGGAGAGCTTTTTAAGCAAATTGAAAACTTTTTGCTCAAAAAAAAAATAAAATTCGCTTTTCCAAAGATAATTTTATACAAAGATAATAATTTTTGGAAAATATTTGCTATGCTGTTAATATTTTACTTGATAATAATCGAAAAAATCTTGAATTGTAATGTATAAATTTTTTACACCATTTTAAATAATTCAATTTTGCATGACAAAATACAAAATTTGCGCAAAATCGGTTCAATAGTTATTGAGAAATTGAATTTGGAGTCGTATTTTTGAAATTTGATTTTGCAGAAACTTTTCGACCCATTATATTCGATCAAAACTATTAAGACCGAATATTTGACAAATTTATTGATACGATTTTTTCAAGATTTCGGTTAGCGCCTATTCTTTGGGAGTCAGAAATGGGAATTCATTAATGTATGTTTTTCAGACAAAGTATGATTTTATGTCTGATTTCGTAACTTAAAATATCTTCTGAACTAATTAATTGGCATACTTGTGGTCCCCTTAGAACAATTAAGAATGAACCTTAGAACGTGAAGATCCGATCATTAGATCAAAAGTTATTCAGATTGATCTTTTTTTTATGTGCTGTACATTAGCTTTTATAAATACTTTATGAAGTACGTTTCTGTTTTGGAAAAAGAATAAGAGCAAAGAAAATACAAAATACCTTCAGGTTACAAAAATTCTAAACCTCGTGAAGTTTGATTTAGAGTATGGTGAACAAAATGCCATAACTTATAATATTCATAAGCAATAAGTCAAAGGATTAAGTATAACTCGTGTAAATTAGATTATAAGCAGAAGTACCATTCAGGATACGCTAGTAATCAAACATTGTTATCAAACAATATTCATTTAAGTAATAAAATTCTTTCATTTAAAAAAGTTTTTTGGTAAGCAAGTTGTTTGATTGCTTACTCCTGATGACTTACGTAAATTTTCTGCAACATTTGAAAAACTTTTAGATTAAAAAACAATTTAACATTCTGAGTCGTAATTTATTAACACTAAGTTTTCAAAGAATGATCAATGATTTTTAAAAAAAAAACCTAATAAAGTGTACCGGACGAAAATAAAAAAGTGAAAAAAAATATTACGCTGTTATGAAGTTTAGTATTATTTTCAATCAGCTGCAAAATTAATTGCCAACTCTTTCAACAGATAGCGCTATTGGAAGAAAAAAATGTAAAACAAAGTTCTCTGATACGTGTTACACTATTTCAACTTATATATTTACATGGACATCAGTTAATCTTGTCTTTAGACTGAAGTACATTCTTTCTGGAAATATTAATTATTGGTATCGGTTGATGAACATTGTAACTTATTTTAAAAATTTATGAGAAAAAAATTGGTTTTCTTCGAATGACCAAGAAAACCATAATATTTTTCCACTTTAATTTATCCTTAACTAATTTTTATTTTTCTATTCATTTTAAGGTCTCCCGGTTTGTAATGTTATTGTTTTCGTCTCAATCTGTAACCAACATTTATAAAACAGCAAAAAGCCGTTTATTTTAAATTCACGAAAGAATGAAAATTAACTTCCTTCACTTATTTTATTTAACCTGTAAGTTTTTAAGTGGTAGGCATACACTAGTCGTCTAGACGGAATAACTCCTTAGTTATTAAGATATGTCTTGTATTTTCAGTAATTGCAAAAAGTTTTATTACTCGTTCAAAACTTTTGCTTTCGATTACTGAATTACTTAAACACACCAAGCTGAAAATGATACTTAGACAAAAATGAGAATTCAAGATACCCTGAGGAAACAAAAGAGTTCCTTGATTAGTTTTAGAGGAATTTTTTTGCATATTTTTGTTTAAACACTACTTGAACTCAGTTATGGTTTGAGTTTTAGAGAATTAAGTACATTTTCATTTAAAGCTGCGTAATGACTGTTTGCTCTTGATTACCTGTCATTCTATGTTTTTTTTAAAAGTAGACTTATTGTTTTTTTTAGCTTCGTTACTTGGAATTAAATATACTTTTTATTTTATAGACCTGAGAGATTTTGGCAGGCATCTTGCTAAAAGAAATACGGAAGCAAAGGTAGTGATATATTATTTACCAACGTTTTAAAGTTTTTATGACATTATTACTAATTATGAAAGAACAATAAACAACTAAGCAATTTTTAAACAAATGTATTTTATGAAAGGTATCACATGGAACAAAGTTTAAAAATAAATTATTCCTAGCAGAAAGCATGTAAGTTTACGGAATAAAAATGAGTCTTTACTCGGGAAATCATGAAAACCATCTTTTAGTATGGTATAACTCCACCTGTTGGGGTGTACCAGTTTTTTACGTTTTTCTCTTTCTTTTTCCTTTATTATTTTTCTTTCAACTTGACAACTGCTCAGATTTTGTTGGAACACAAGGTTTTACTGGTACTTCGCATCCAGTTTAACATGGTTTTTCAAAACTCCTAAAAAGCACCAAGGAAAATAAAAAAAACAACTATTTGCGCCTTTAACTTGAAACAATGCTATAAAGCTATAATTTTAAACTATGTATGCCATCTTGCCGTGAAGAATTATCTGAATTTTAGAATGGACAAATAACTAAAATATTTTAAAAGTTATTAAGCTTTTTTTTTAAAGAAAATCGAACGTTTTTACACCTAGTTCAAAAGTATTAAAATCAATGCCTTATTCTCATAGTAGCTATTCTTATGAGTCCAGATAATGCAGCATTCGAGTAAATTTTTAAATATCAAAAAATGCGACCACAAACACTTTTCACTTTCTCAAAACTGCAGCTTTTCTCCTTATTGACGCTTTGAGCAGTTTGTTCTTGCAATTAAGTTTGGTCTTGAGCCAAAGAAGCATCAGTTGGCAAAAGTAACTTTGCTATAGATTACAGCTGTTATATTGTTTTGATAATTTATTTTAGTACTCAGATATGTGAATTTCGCATCGATATCAAATTTTTAGCTGACCATTTTTAAAACCAGGATGATTGCATTTGGATTCCGTACATTGCATACTTTGAAGTTCAATCCATTAAAAGAAATATAATTTTTCACGTTGCTATTGTTTAAGGCCAAATCATGGCTATTAAATTTACTACAATCTAGCAATTTTTTCCTATACTTAGCACTGTTGGAGGCTGTAAAAAACTTATTACCCTACCTCATATATTAAACATCGATTTTGCTACATTTAGCATTGATTGAGTAAAGCAACACATATTAACAGAAGTCTAGTAGTACTAACTATCAAAATTATTTCAACATCATTGCCGTCAATTGCAGTTTGGCATTTTTTTAAAGTTCTCTTGAATTAAATTAGTACCTTTCGTTATTAATTTCGGTTTTTATTGATTAATTTTCTTATTACTTTCGATTTTAAATTGTTTATCTTTATTTAAACGTGTTACAATAAACAAAGTAAACACGTGGTTTCTGATAACTTCAGAAATACTAAATCAGTGACGTTTTTTTCCATGCCATACACGTTGATCATTGAGCTAACCTGACATAACGAATAATAAGAAATAAATTACAGAAAAACATGCAGCAAGCTTTTTTTCTCTCAAACAGAGCTGTAAAACTTTGAGAAATCACTTCAATTACTTCTTAAATCTATGTACAAAAAATAGAATCTTAGTCTTAACAATGAGTACACCTAAGCCAATGAGAAAAATGCTTTTTTAAGCAACTTTCCTCCGTGATCTAATTCAAATATTTGAACAAGTTTTAGGATTCTCCTTACTGCCGTTTACCAAATTTCAGGACTATATCACAGCAGCTCTGAATTTGTAAGAGGAACACAAAGAAACTCTTCCCCTTATTACAGATATAATAAAATCTTTATAGAAAATGGTACCCAATGTTTCTCGATTTTTTAGTGAGGTGCAATATTTTACACCTACTTCAAAAATAGAGTTTTCACAATTACGCCTAATAAGATGAATTTCATAAGGCTCTTTCTCAGAGAAATTTATTCTTATATTTCTTATGATGTATTTTTGATACATTGAACTATTAAAAAAAGTGATTGTTCTTTAATTTCAAACTTAAATAACACACACTAAAAAAATTTTTTGGAACAAATTACGTTAAAAAGTATTGGCACCCTCTATGTAGCCTCCTTAAAATCCAATTTCCTGTAAAATCCATTTTTACCGTAAAATTTTATGCTAAATTATTGACAGTATTATTTAATTAATTGCAATGATTGAGGAATTTTATGGTAAATATTATATATATAAAAATTACGGTATATTAGATTTTTTCTTTCGTACAATTTTTCGGTAAAAAGTATTGGCACCCCAAGTGCCGCAAATTTTACCGTAATTTGATCCTAAATTTCTTACAGGGTAAGGAAAGCAGATTTGAAAAAAGTTGAATAATACTATAAAAACGTTTTCTTTTAGTTATATTTATCGAAAATATTTTCCGTTTTTTCTTATTAATTAATTGTTATCAGAATAATAAAATTTTATATTCCATAAATGAGGAATCTAATTTATTATAATTATTAATATTACTTATGTCGTCACTTATGCATTATATTTTCCTTCTTAATGCATTCACCATATTTTCCATTATGACGCTATTATAAACAAAATCAATTAAAAGCAACAAGTAAACACGTAAAAGCAGCGAGGAAAACTTTTGCCAATCATTTCAGACAGTATAATGTAAAGAATTTCGAAGAAAAAAAATGTATCGAATGTTGCCACTTAATAAATAGATCATGATAAATTGTAGATGATCTTTATTATTTCTGGGATTTAAAACTCTTCATAAAACTTCTTCACAATAAAAACGAATGATGAAGACGGGTCTCGACTCAACTGTCGCCAAGTTTCCAAATCCCTTATTATTTTCGTAGCATCTTTATCACATCTTCTCAATTGTTGCTCGAACGAAGATAGATTACTGTTCAAAGATAGAAGACAGTGTTTAGTCCCTCGAAATCTTCGTCATTTATCACTAAATTAAGAAGAGGGGCATCGAAATATTTTATTTTTCATTCGTCGTGTAAAAGACTTTTTGAAAGAAAAAATGTTCATGGGATTCGCAGAGTTCGATAACTGAGTAAAATGACTGAAACTCTTTCTTTGAAATAACATGGTATTGATAATAGATTTTTTCAATTGCAATTTTTTTAAAAAGTTTCTTCTATGAAGCTAAAATTGTTTGACGTATACCAAAAACGATGTATATTTTATATACATTAGTTTGTTGTGCTCATTAAATTGGTATTATATGTTTATTAATTTATTTTTTCATAATTGAAATTTATTTTATACAATTAAAATTATTATTCACTACCAAAAAAATCTATTCAGTTTTGAAGCATGATATCGATGCTTAAACTTATAATACGTATAATAGTTGCAATTTAAATATGGCTTTAAATTAAACTAAATGTAAATCTCAGTATCCACAATGGTAAGTTTGACCGTACTGTAATTTGAAAATTACGACAATATGGTTCAAATTAGCACCATCTCAAATTTATAGCAAATTTATATGGCATTGTGGTTCCACATAACTCAAAATTTAAACCTTTGAACAAACAACACAAAGATACATTAAAATTCTGAAATATTTCACACTGTGGTTGTTATTTTATGTTGTTCAAAACTGTTACACACTCTCAGAAAGATCAATTCAAAGTTGCAGCATAATATCAGCATTAGAAGTTAAGGAGTGTACATTTTCTGATACTTAAATAAAGTGTTTAAAACCATGACTCATAACATTAAAAGTTTCTTATAGTGAACAAGTTAAATGAAAAAAATAAAAAAACATGAAACTTATTTATATTCTAAAGACAAATATCGGGATTGTCAGATTTTAATTTATTTAAAACGATAAATAAATGTAAAATATCAACAAAAAGAAACTTACAATATTTATAAACTCGTTATCTCATCTTTTTTTACACTGTGATTAACACATTAAAAACTGGAAAAAATAATGTTAAAATAAAATAAATTCTTTGAAGAGTACTAAGACAGACTCAAATTATCTTATAAATTGGATATTTTAAAACAACATAATTTGCACACTTTTAAATAACACAAAACAATTTCAAAAACAAATTATTTAATTGTTTTAGATGTTATCTTTTCAAAATTATTTTTAAAATGTTGAAAACCACTGATTCAATTAACGGTAAGTAACGCTTTAAACAGCGAATAACAAAATTGGAATACGCTTTTTTCCCTCATAAATACTAATGAGAATCTCCTATTTAAGAATGTATTGTAAATTTTATAAATTTGACTTCCTTTTTCAAAACTTCATTTCATCGTCTTTGTTCAGTAATGTTTAAATTTGCATACATTGTGTCACAAATTAATTAAAATGTTGCTTTTATGAAGTGTTCTTGTGTTTTCATACGTTTCATACCGAATTCTTTGTTAACCATTTGTAAAATATTTCTTCATTATTTTTTTTATAAAATATCCATTATGAAGAATTACATAAAAGCTCTCTCTTTTTGTTCTTTCCTTTTCCTTAATTTCGAATAATTAAATTGTTATCTCTAATAAATCATGATAAAATAAATTTTTTCATACTTCAAATCTTAATTATTTTTTTCCAATTAATAATATAATAATAACTAACCAAATAATAACTAACTTTTGACTCATGTTTTTGATTTGCACTGATTTCGTTGCGAATTTACATTTTTTTAATGTAAATGCCCATGGCTTTTTAAATAATTTAAAAAATTCTGATGTTTTCAAATCAAAAGTTTCAAAATTATTAAAAAGTTTAATAATAGTTTCAAAGATTTTGCAGGATTAATTCACTTTTTTTTTAAAAAAAAAACATAATTTTGGTCAATAAAAGCCGAAATATACGCTAATCAAATCATTCATTGTATTATTTTTCTGTTTGTATGGTAAAAATTTATTGGAAATTCTTTTTATTACTCATTAATTATTTCTTTTTACTACGCATTTAGTAATACAAAACTGAAAAGAAAATATTACCCTGTTAACTTCTTTTGCTATCCACTGAGGCACCATGACAAAATTATCAAATTTTACCATATTTTCTAAATTTTATCCCATATTATAAAACCATATTTTAGTGTTAATTTTACTAAACTCATTACCAAAGTGATTTTGTAATATTTTCAATCATTTTGCTGTTCGCAAAGAGTCAGAAACAGTGTAAATTTTACCATATTTCAGCAGTTTCGGCCATACTTTTTCTCAGCGTAATTTTAATGGACAATTCTCTTTGAAATCATATTTTTTTCTAAAATGTTCAAGTAATTACGTCAGGGTTTAAACAAAATTTAAATTCTATGTTCTATTTAAATTTTAACCTAATATTTCTATCATTATTTTTAAATGTATGCAACAGTCGAAATTCGTGTACTCGATTCTTTTCCAGTTTCATTCCTATACATTTTTTACTATGTAATCAAATTAAACAAATTTAATGCTTTTTGTGATTTTATTCTTAAAAACAATTCCCCTCATAATGATAAAATTGTTTTAAAATAAATACAATTCAAAAATAGGCTGTCGAATTCATTATCTAATATGACCGCATTAATCAAAAAAATGCTTTTTTAAGAAAAAAATTATAAATACTTTAGTTTTGTAAGTTTAAAATCTACATCAACAATAATACATTCTAAACAACTCGTTGACTTTACAAATTGTTCACTGCTACACTCTTATAAATCTTCAATTAAAGAAAAAAAATCTTTCAACAATTTTTCAATGTTGTTTTTCTATTTTTCTCTTCATCTATCTTTAATCTTGAAGTTTTATGGAACTAAGCATTCGCTTTTCTTTTTAGTAACCACTTTTGATGATGAAAGTCCCTAGAAAAACAAAAATGATGTAATCAAATAGAAAATTTTTTCCCTACTCTAATCTATTTTTAAGAAAAATAAAGCAATTTAAAAGATAGAAATTTCTTGTAGAGCCAATTTATTTTTAAAACGTTCAGCTGAATACTAACTTCATAAAAATGCTTGAAAAGAAATTGGAACTCTACGCTCCACAAGATGAGTTTATTTTGTTTTTGTCCTTTATAATAAGAGTAATTTACGTTCTCTTGTTTTTATTTCATTCGTGCCTATCCCCATAGTGCTCTAGATAATATTGCACATTAAAGAAAAATATGAGGCATTTACAAAAAATTAAAAAAAAAAATATTCTAAAATGTGATTTTCTTTTATAAAATCTTCTTCTACTTAAAAGTTATATGAAATGCTTCAGTTATAAAATAGACGACCCCGTAAAACTTATTTTCTTTCTCGGTTATTTATAAGACCTATAAGTAAGTAAGGATCCATTATAAGTTTTAAATTATTCTTAAAACTTTATTCAAATAAAAATTCAAAATAAAACCACGTTTTTGTAGTGGAGAATAATTATTAAAAGAAATTTGAAAAACGAAAAACGTGGGGTGCATGAAATACATAACAGTAATGTTATATTATTGTGTGTATGTGTGCTTTTGAGAATATGTGTATGTATATCTGTAATTGTAATTGTATCTGAATGTGGATGTGGAATATGTTTCTGTATATGCATACGTATGTGGATGTATTTGTGGCTGTGCATGTGTATGAGTAAGAAAATGTGTATATGTATGTGTATATGTACTGTTATGTATTTCATGCGCCCCATGATTTTCGTTTTTGAATTTCAATTTTAATTATTTTTCTCCACTACAAAAACGTGGTTTTTAAAAATATTACTTTTTATTTTGAATTTTTTTATTTTAAATTATAATTTTTTTAATTTTTAATTTTCATTTTATATTTTTTAAAAATTAATACTTTTTAATTATTATTTTTCACTACAAAAAACGTAGTTTTTGAAAATATATATTTTTATTCAGATTATTTTTCTTGGTCAAGAGTAGTCAAGACTACTACAAGACCACTACTAAAATAATAGAACTTTCATTTTAAATTAGGGATACAAAAATCTTTATTCGCG
Source organism: Parasteatoda tepidariorum (assembly GCF_043381705.1). NCBI lineage: Eukaryota > Metazoa > Arthropoda > Arachnida > Araneae > Theridiidae > Parasteatoda > Parasteatoda tepidariorum. Next base: position 40,836,260 of record NC_092207.1, on the reverse strand, counting down.
ATCGCAACGAACTATAGGGGGCGTTGTTGTATGAGACTAATACCTGCGATTTCTATATGAACAGTCATTCAGTTACTCTAGAGACGTCATTAATGTAGCACGTAGCATTGCAACGTTCCTTCTTTATTGTGGCTAATTAAATTTAAAAAAGAAAAATGCTTGATATTCTTTCTTATGCAAACGAAAGTAAAATGGTATCTCTTTTTATTAGAGAAGGAATATCCAAAACACATCGGAAAAATATTTGTACATTAACAGAAAAAAATATGTATATTCTTATAAGAGTTAAAACCTAATGCCCGAGAAATAGTATTACTAAATTTAATGATATAACATGAAAGGCCCATTTAAACTTTACATTCTATAGTTTTAAGAATCATATTA
>NC_092207.1:40749422-40833818 GCF_043381705.1 Parasteatoda tepidariorum | reverse complement strand
GTAGACAGATATAGATATATATATATCAGGTTCCATATATATATATATATATGGAACCTGCATAAGGAACCGGCACTTTGGGTGCATCATCCGTAAAATCCGTTTTCACCGTTAATTATTATACAATAATTTGTATCGTAATATTTATTAAATTTGAGCGATTCGGTGATTTTGCTGTAATTACTGCTGAGAAAACTAAGTTATATCATATTTTTTGATCCCTTAACGTATTCCGGAAAAAATAGACTTCGCTGTAAAAAGTATCGGCTCCCTAAGTGCCGGTACTTTTGCCGAGTAGCTGAGTGATGGTTCATTTTAACACCTTAAAAAGAGTTGAGCAGAATTTATTCCATATTTATGTTTCAAGAAACAGATATTATATTAAATCTGATAATTTGACGTTGAACCGCTTACTAAGAGTGTGTAACAATAAGCTATAATTGTCATAAAGCTTAATGAAAACTGTAATAGTAGTATGTGCTTTAAAATTAAAATATATCTTAAAACATTAACATGAAACAGAAGTCTGAAGTCTGATGAAAAAATGGGCTCCATAAAACGATAAAGTGCATTCGAACCAGAGGTAATTGAAGTAGGTTAAGGCGTGAGAAAACATAGCGCTCTTTATTTAGTCTTATTGGTACAGAGAGAGAGGCATCAAAATCATATTAAAATCGCTTCCATATTTATGTTAGGGAATTTTAAAATTAAAATCGTACATATCCTTTTGATCACATGTGTTACAAGGGACAATTTAATTATTATAATAGGTCAGTACAATCTGTTTGAATTTTCTTATGGAAACTCTTGTTTCCTTTTGAGAAAATTTAATTATGATAATTACTACATTCTTATCTCTATTTTTAAAAGATTATTGAAATGATTAATTATGTGAACGGGTTTCTTTCTGCATGAGGGTTTAAGAAAGAGAATTTAAACAAAAACTCAAGAAAAATACAAAATAAAACATAGAAAAACATAGAAAGGGAATAAAAGGAAAAGAAAGAAAGATATCATGTACTTACGATTGACATTACGATTATGATATTTTTAATTGTGGTATATTATGATATATATATATATATATATATTTGTGTGTGACAAATTAAAATACAAATCGAATCAAATTTAAAGGAATTTTGGAATCTCTAAATTATTTATCATTTGTAAAAATAGATGTACGAGAAAAACTGTAAATGGTTAGTGTTTTGCTACCGATTCGATTAAAACATTTCGATTTTAAACACTTTTTTGAATAGTTTTTTACCCGGAAAAGAAGTACGCCAGTTTCGCCATGAAGCGGCGAGGGAAAAATAAATGCTTTAAAAAACAAGCGAGGCTCTTCTAATTTCTTCTTTTCAAATCACCCGTGGGGCGTCATTTTTTTTTAAATACCATACCAAAGAAGGAGAAAAATGTATTATAAATATTTCTTTCACTCTAATGAAAATATACAAAATAAAATAATTCTTTCCCCGTAACATCTAACCCCGATATGATGGACCCCTATCAAATCGATTCCTATTAGTGTCGTAAGTAGAAGAAAGACTTAATTTCTTCTTTCAACAATAAAGTCTCTCTCTCACCAATACATCGTAGTTGCATTACCTAATGTAGTAGATGCCATAAACTCCCACAGGAGACATCCTTTCCTGGTAGATACAATAAAAAGGGGGCTGGCGTTATCTATCGAACACCTAAGGAGTCATTATAAGTTAATGACGTGCTTAGACAAATGGCTGATGTGGGCGAAAGTGCATGGTCATGGGTTTCCTGATGTTATTGGCTGCCCCCAGACCTTCCTACACCTGTCGTTAATTAATAGTCAATGTTTGGAGAGACTACTATTTGTTGCGGAATTCGCATTTTTACTCGAGCTGAAAGATTACTTAAGGCAAACATGTTTGTTTTACAGATGAGAAGACCTAATTAAAGGCTTGGATTATTACTGCGTGTTAGGAGTACGGCTTAATTGAGCAATATTTGTATCTATCTCTTCACGCAAAGCTAAATATTTTTCAGTTAAGTTTTCGAGTTTCGCTACTCACACTTTGTAGCATATGATGATACTTAATATGTATACATGATTATGAAAGAAAATTTATCAAGTAACAGAGTTTTAATACTTTATTATGAAAAAAAGACTTTTAAAAAGAAATATTTAATGTCATCGTGTAAACTAACAAAGTCTATCAGAAAGTATTTTTATAGTTTGAATTTAACTGTTATACTTTACAGCTTTTAAGTGCAGGATACGTCAACAGGGTATAGAGTGCTCGTATCCCAATGAGGTGTCCCAGGTTCGAATCCAAGCGCTGGCATGCCGATACAAATTTTGCTCCATGCTTGAACTGACGACAGTGCTAACATAAAATATAATCAGTGATAGGCGGATTATGGATTAGGATCCCATTGCCACTTGGTTAACCGTAGGAGATTTTCGGGATTTTCGTCTCCATGTAACGCAAATGCGGTTAGCAAAATAAAAAAGTCCACCATGAAGGCTAATTTGTCCTAATGTTTTATTCGGGAGTTCTCTTGTCTTCTGGATCGCATATAAAATTACAAGGTTACAGAATTGAACATTGATTGTCGTTAACTAAGAATGGGTTCTGTTGTACAGCACCGATTATAAAATAAAATCTAAAAGCATAGCATATTGGCTTATAGCAGCAATTGATTTGAGCACAAAATTGGAAAATTTGAATTTTACGGCTTTATTGAAAGCTCATTCGATAATTTCGTCAGTGACAGATAATTAATGACTGGATTTCGTTATGACCTTAAACCATTATAGTTGAAGAAATAAATTCATACATTTAAACCATTTCTTTATATTCATGGATTAAAAAAATTTAAACAATTTTTAATGAAACAGCAAGTTTCAGTTTAGCAAGTAAAAACATCTATCTAAACAAACAAAAAATAAATAAATAATATTATATAATAGTAGTAGTAGCAAATATTATAATCTAATATATATATAATTCTCTTACGTGGCTCCCAAATTTCGGCTGTATTTCTTTTCCGCTGGTGGCAACAGTTTTCATTTTTAAAGAAGTACTTTATACAACTAAATAAGATTCTTTTCACAACACTTAAATATTTACTTTATTTACTTTATTTTCTTCATATATACAGAGATCAGTCGGCAAAGAATTCTGTTAGGTTAAAAAACATTTCGCTAAAAAAAGAACGAATTCTAAAATAAATGTAAATAAACAACTTAAATAAGAATGCTGCTGGCAGCCATAGAATTTTTTGAAAGTTAACTTAGCAACATAAATCAAAATGACATAGAAGCGCAACTAGATCAAAATTATGATATCTGAGCTCTTGACGTAACAAATGGGGATATGGCGAGGGCCAACGAGCAGGGGGCGAAGCCTCCTAGTAATGCATAATAATTATATCCAAAAGATAATATACATTTTAATGTCATTTTTCTAAAAGCGACAACTAGAATCAAAACAACGATATTACAATATGTAAATACAAAATTAGCAATTAACAGCATCGAAACGGAAAGTAAATTTACCATCCCTTTAAATCAACCGATACCCCACAAGAAATCACCCCAGAAATGGGTTAAAATTCCGGGTGGTAAACAACTTCATTGTAAAGGGTTTTTTTTTTTTGTTTCATTTTTTTCCTCGAAATCCCTACCCTTAGGATATTCTATTTACGCAAGTAAACGGGACAATTGTGTTGCTATACATTTGACTAATATGAGAATAGTATTTCCTTAAATGTAACATTGCATCGCATTTTTTTTCGTCCTCACAACATTTTTAATGATTCTCTTGTGAATCGAAATTCGAGATCCGGGATTAGGATGTGACTCCCGTTTCTCTACATCATTTAGCGTCCTTCACCACTCTAGCTGCAAGGAAGAATATTAACGATTAAAATTAATCTTTTCCTTTCTCCCCAAAATATATTTTATTCATAGTCATATAACAATCAAAAAGTGATTAAATAAGGAGACGTCCTCACTGAACTATGGGTGTTAAGGGAAAAGGGGGGACATATTCCGATTTCGTTATTCATAATACTTAAAAATCAATAGGAATGGTGATGGAAATTTTTTTTCTTGCATGACGCACAGTGTAATAATCAATGGCATTACAAAAGACAATTTTTAAACATTTTCTTTCTTTTTTTGATAATAAGAAATTTTGTACGAAACATCAAGTAAAAAATAACCAGTTGACTTGAATATTTTCTATTCCATTAGAACTAAGAACAGCTTTCATAATTCAGAAGCAAAATTCCTTACTGAGAAAAAAAACTCATGAAATATAGTAAATTAACCATAATATATAGTGTTATAATATAAAATAAAATTTAGTAAGCGTGGCGAAATTTTTTAATTTTATCGTTATTTCTTAGAGCAATACATAAAAAAAAACATTTATTCGGTTAAATTTACTTTTCATTAATGTATTTTTTACTAAATATATAATAATAGGAACTAAAATTTTGAAAATTCGAATTATTGGTAAACAGTTACCATACGAACGCAAGTATTACCAAATAAATGGTTTAAATACCATACATTTTCGTTTTTGCCACATTTTTTCTTTATCAGAAATGTTTTTACCATACAAGTACAGAAATTTTACTAGAATATTTTTTTCTCCACGACTATATTATTGCTTTTAATAATCATAATAAACTTAACAAGCGAAAAAGAAACTATGCCTTAACCGTTACCATATTTTTTTAAAGGATATTTAAATGCTAACCAAAATATCTTCTTGATCTATGTAACTTTTTTTTATTGTTAATTTTAATGCGAGTGGATCTCAGCGATCATCTCAGTTGCTTAGAAATACGTTTAGTATAGTAATTTTAGCTGTTGGTTCCTCTGAGAATAAAAGTATCATCAAAACTACCAGACTAAGGTTAAATTTACCATGTTCCTGGCTCTATGGGAACACCAAAAGCTAGGTTATTTCTCCCGAAGTGCTTTGTTAATGATTTGGGCAAATTAACAATAAAAAAATAGTGTTTTCATAAATAATAACATTTAGTAAACGTGGCCGAATTTCGCAATTTTATAGTGATTTCTTAAAGACTGGCCTAAAAACCATTTATTCGGATAAATTAGCTTTTTTTAGTATTTTTTACAAAACATTTTGTTGTAGGAACTATAATTCTATGAGACAAGACTTTCCAGTAAACCGTTCCGGAAAAACTACTAAATAAATAGTTTATAAATACCATATATTTTTGTTTAATTACCAAAATTATGTTGTTGTTTTTTCACCAGGAATGTTATTACCATACACTACGTTAATCTTACCAGAATTGTTTTTCTCCATGTGCATAATCCACAATAAAGATATTGTTCCATTAGCTGTCAAAAAATAAACTACAATAATAAAAGAAAGAAAAGCATTTTATTCATTACCGTATATTTCTCTTAAAAATATGCTTTAGTTCTAGCGCTTTAATACACCCTTGTAATTTAAAATGATGCTGAAGCACCAAGCTAATATTATCCCTGATAGTTTTTCTTTTGAATTTCTTCTATTTATGAGGCAAATATGATTGCTGGTTTAATTGTAGCAAAAATTTAATATTTTAATTACGTCTTATTCGAGCTAGAATAAAACTATATCCAACACTCATAGGAGCTATCCAATATCTAGTATTTGCCAAACCGTATTAGATACTTATTTTAGAAAACAAATTTTTTCGGAGAGAATTATTTTCTTTTGCCCCTAAAATAGAGGTGAAATATTTCTTTCCAATATTTTTTAGGGAAAAAATAACATATTGTTGAAATCTCCATAATTAAGCAATTTTATTGACATCATCTTTATCTTCATCTTTAATTCTAAATCTTCATCTTTAATTCCAAAAATTGTTATTTTCCTCTTGCATATTGAAGAGCAATTATGAAAACACGGACAACTGAGATTGAATACAGATTATATTTAATATTATATTTCAATATTAATAGTATTTATTTCAATATTATTATATTTCATTATTACATTTCAATATTAATAGGATTTATTCAATATTAATTTTAATAGTGAAGAAAAATAATCACTTGACCAAAATGGAAAGTAAAAGAATGGAAAATTAAACAGAAATTAGCGTTTTATTATACGCACGCCTTTTTATTATAAAAAGAATGTTATTCTCATGGAGTATGTATCGTTCAAGAGAATTATTAAAATTGTTTAATTAGTTTAAACTGAATTTTAAACTTTATTTACACATTCAATACCTCATTTGCAGTGTACATTAATAAGCATTAATAAGCATTCATATAATAATTCTTCCTTTAGCAATAAATAATTTTTAAGCAACGATCTATACTTTAAATAAAAATAAATACTACTTAAATAAATAAAACATGTAAAAAATGAGAAACGAAACTTGCATTCAATACAATATTTAATCGAATAACTTCATTCAAGAATGTTGATGAAGTTCAAATGTCAAAATCTGATGTGGCTGCACGTTGTTGTAGATTAGACTTGCATTTCGGATTAGAATTGACAGTCTACAAGATGTATGCATTCCTCGTGAGAATGTAACGACCGTAGGCCTATTAGTAATAGATGTTGACAACGTTATCCTGTAAATTTCTGAATAGTTTAAGATCGATTTGCTTATGCTATATAACTTTGCGAAATTTAATATGGTAAGTTCAATGGCTCAAATATTGAGAAATGTTTTGACACAAATTTCATATATTGATTAATATCGTCTCTATATTTTTAACAGTGAGTCAAAAACAGCTGTAGTATATATATATATATATATATAAATTGAATAATGTTATAAACTGATAAAAATATAGTTAACGCACTAATGAAAATTGAAACTGCCAACATCAACTTCTAAGAATTACGAAAATATGTGTTACTCGAATCAAAGTGTAAGTTACGGCCTTGAAAAAGGTTTTTCCTCGAATCTTGCAAAATTGTGTGTTAATTTTTGTGTTTTAAGGATGTAGCCATAAAACCTGTGTCTGTTCTTGTGATAGGTTAAATGCTAAAAAGTCATATTTTATTGTTTTTATGTAATAATTAAAAATGTTGACTTCAGTTAACGTGTTCCTACAAAATNTATATCACATCACAGTTATGGAGCTATACATTGTGTCAGTTGCTGGCAATTGTTGCAGATTTTAAGTTAAAATAATTTTTAAAAAATACTAAAAAAATTACTTTTCCTCCACTTAATGTCTAATTACAATAATTTTAAACTCTCTTTATATTTGTTTAGTAAATCTGCTTTCATAATCATAATTTTTAGACCTCATCACTAATTTAACTTGCTTTAAACCACACACTCTTGTTTGTGACCCTTCAAAATTCGAAATTTTATATTTGCATTTTCTTAACTCTTTTATAGTTTATAACTATTTTGTATCTCAATTGATATTTATGAGTATGCTTTTTTTTACTTATTTTATTATTATTTATCTTTTATATTTATTATTATTTATCTTTTATATTTATTTTTATTATTTATTATCTGTCATAATAAAACCAAATTCTGTTGCAGTCACTGACATGGGCCGAAAGATCCAAAAGTTGCTCGCTTAATTTATTTTTTCTGTTTTTATTTTTATTCTATTATTTTTGTTTTGTATTGAATAAATAAATGTGTTTCCTTCAATCAAACTAAGTTTAAAACCAGTGCCATAATTTATAGTTTGCATTCGTAAAAACAGTAACAACCCATTTGTAGCAGCATTTTATACATCAGATTAAAGATAATTGAAAAAAATAGTTATATATTACCACATAAAAAGCAAGCATCTCAAAATAAAAATTCTTATTTAAATTAAAACTCATTGATATACAATTAACTGTCTAAAAGTATAACTGAAATCAATATTACCATCATAATTATAGCTTCATAAAGGTGATAGAACTCAACAAGCATATTAAAATCTATTATTTCTGAAGGAAAGTGAGTGCTTAAAATGTATAAAGACATGTATACAGTTTATTTTTAAATAAACCTAGTTTAAAGATTAAGTCGTAAGATCAAAGAATTAGTACGTTTTCGAGTTTTATTGCTGTAAAGTTCAAAGCGAAAGATCCTAAGAGATATTATGTCAGCAAAGATTTGTTTAGTTTAAGCGTAAAGAAGTCGTTACAGAAATCTAACTCTTAAATACTTTTAAATTGTTTAATTTAACGTTCTATTATTTTGGAAAATAATTGAGTAATTGAGTAACTGATTCGATTATAGTAACTTTCTCACAAAAAGCAAAATAGCTAATATTTATGTAATTTTTGAAGACTTAAGAATAAAGCAATTCAATCAGTACCATGACGAATTCTTAGAACGTTAAAGAAAAACGGCTTAAAAAGTAATTATAGATTTTAAAACCTTAATTCAAAAATATTAAAATATTCCAAAAAAAAGGCAGGAAAAAAATATTATTTCTGTTCACAATCTAATTATTTTAGAAAATAATTCAGTAATTGAGTAATTGATTCGATTATAGTAACTTTGTAATGAAAAGCAAAATGGCTAATATTTATGTAATTTTTGAAAATTTAAGAGTAAAGCAATTCAATCAGTGCCATAACGAATTCTTAGAACGTTACAAAAAAACGTCTTAAAAAGTAATTATAGATTTTAACTCCTTAATTCACAAATATTAAAATATTCCACAAAAAAGCACGAAAAAAATATTATTTCTGTTCACAATCTAAATTTTTTGAAAAGCTCTTCCTCAGAGATTTTTTAATTTAAATTCGCTTTGCTAATTAAACTTTCTAAAAAAACTTTTAAATTGAAAGTGTGAATTTCTGAACGAAACTACTTTATCAAGTGCTTTAGAAAGCTAAATCTTTTAATTCAAAATTTCTAAAAGAAAATACTCAATGCGTTCATTTTCTCACTATCGATAATAAATAGAATCGATCTTATCGCAATCATTTGAAAATGAAAGTAAGGAGGAAAGAATGCAGAAGAAGTATTTCTTTTTTTTACGAACTCATTTTCGTAATTTAATTTTTTTCCTAGTCCAATTTTTTTTCGTGTCTTTATCAAGTAAGTATTACGGTAGCCATCCGAAAATAAGGTTTTTTTTCGTTAAGCGCAGAGATTTCAATTTTAATGATCATTTTTTTTCCTCAAATGCACTATAGTTTAGAAAAACAAAGTAAATAAAATGGAAGCAAAAAAAAAACATTAAAAAAACCTTTTAGCTCGAAAGCTATCGTGTCATGTTGCATAAAATTTTTATGAAAATGTTTTCCCATGGATTTAATATCCTTTCTCATGAAAATGTTCATTAGAAAAGTGTTACTTCCTTATATGGCATCAACAAAGGGATATTCTAGAAACAAATATCTATGAAAACATAAAACAATTTAGCAGATTTTTACAGCAACTTAAATTTAAATAACGATAATACGTTTTGAATGTTCGAGTTAAAAATAATGATGCTTTTTCGTCCTTTAAAAAAGCTGGAATTCTAAGAATGGAAACGTAAAAATGTATCTTCATTACATTTTCTACTAATTTGTTTCCTCATTTGGGGAAAACCAAATTCGAAAATGCTTTCATTTTTTTTAAATTAGTCGAAAAGAGAGTTACTGTTATTAACATTTAATTAATCTTAAAGAAATACTGCTCTTTGTGTTAGAAAAATTGAAATGAGTATTTTCCCCATTTCAGATTTTTAAAAGGAAACTAAATTAACAATATGGTAAGGTTGCATAATTAAAAGACCTAAGCATGGTTCTTTAAAGCAGACTGAAACAGTGAGCTTTCAATGTAAACCTATGATCTTTTATGATTATGTTTAAAACATTGACTCAAATTTCATTTAGTGTTACTTTTCCGAATTTCATGAATGAATTTTGTTGTGTTGATCATTAATTTTGTAGAGAAAGAAAAAAAACTCAAAAAGTACTGGTTGTCACAAAAAAACTGCAACTAGGTTTAAAGGGTTCCAAAACAATAGTACTATAAAGATATAAAGTAATGTTTAATTTAGGCTATCATAATTCTAACTGATTTAACTCTTTAATATTTTTCAATTAATACAAAACTGTATGTTTTAAATATACTTAGATCCTTCTCGTAGAGCAAAAACAACGCAGATATACTATGAGGCACATTTTTCGGAGTTCATCAGTAAGACGGAAATGTGTTACACTTATTGTGCTACAGTTATTTCAGAACAAATTACGATCTAAGGTAACTGGATGAGGCGTGGTGGCTCAGGAGATAGAGTGCTTGCTTTCCAAAGAGGTGAACCAAGTTCGAATCCCAGTGATCGATTCGAGTTCTGTACCCAGCTCGCACCCACCACAATGTTGATGTAAAATATCCTCAGTAGTAGACGGATCTTGAGTTAAAGTCCCCTTGCCATCTGGCTAAGCGTGGGAGGTTTTCGTGGATTTCCTCTCAATTTAACGCAAATGCGTGTTAGTTCCATCAAAAATCTTCTACGAAGGCAAATTTCTCCCAATTCTTGATTCAGGAGTTCCATTGTCTTCTGAGTTGAGTTCAAAATTAGAAGGCTGCGAAGTTGAATATTCGCAGCCGTAAACCCAAAAATTAGGTCTGCTATTCAACTACGGTTATAAAATAAAATAAAGTATCTGATAACCGTAGTAACTCTAGAAATAGAGCATTCGCCTCCATATGAGGTGTGCTGACGTAAATTATCTTTAGTAGTTGACGGATCATGGGTTAGAATCCCCTTGCCGTCAGGTTAACCGTGGGATGCTTTAATCACCATGTAACGTAATTGTGGGTTAGTCCCATTAAAAAGTTCTCCACAGAGGCCAGTTTGTCAAAATAATTGATCCAAAAGTTCCATTGTCTTCTGTGTTGTGCACAAAATTACAAGGCTATGGAGTTGAACATTGATTATCGTAAAGTCAGAATTGGGTCTGCTGTTTCACACCAGTTATGAAATTAAATAATTTACTGGCACTTTGGGTGCATCATTCATGAAACACAATTCACCGTAAATTATTATACCGTAATTTTTACTGTAATAGTTAGTTTATTAGAGTGATTCAATGATTTTATAGTAATTATTAATGTGCGAAAATGATAGTATATAAAAATTTTTATATACAACATAATATATTTTTTACATAAAATATCATACCGTAGTTTTTACAGTGATATTTATCTAATTTGATCAATTGAATAATTTTACGGTAACAATAAATGTAAAAATTACGATTTATTAGATTTTTTGCTCGTAACAGGCTCCGTTAAAGATGGACTTTACAATAAAAAATACGGTGCTGAATGCGGGTACAGTTTACCGTAATTTTTTTCCTGGATTTTTTACAGTGTGATAGACACTTTCAAAGATGAAAGAGCTGAAGAGAAACATTGAATGTTTGCTCAGCCTATCTGACTCATCACCAAAAATTTCACAAAGCATGCAGAGCTGTATACAGCCACAAAGAAGCAGGAATTCTGTCTGCTGAACTAAAGACCATAGATTCAATTTTTCCTCACCTAATATCCATCATAAAAGTATTTCATAAACTTACCTGGATATCAGAGGGAGTTTTCACATCATAAAAAAACAAAAGTTCTATTGCTAACGGCCATATTGCTCTTCCATATCTTTCGAATCATTAAATTTTAAATTTTTACTTTCAATTAAATGTTGACACTTTTAAACTATATAGTTCCTCATTATAGTGACGTAACGTATGTGTAATTGCATCGATTCTGTGGTTCTGATTTCAATAAAATCTTATTATTTGTGATTCTTAAACGATTCTTTTAATCAAATTCAATTTCACCAGTAAGGGTTACTCGTGTTAATGTTTTAAAAACATATGAAATATCCATTTCATATCATAGATTTTAAGTAAATTTTCTATCTAAAACTGACGTGTTCAGTTACTATTTCTAAATAAATAATCATTTACGAAATAATATTTTTCATAATTTAACGATAGGCTGTTTGATAGGTCGCTTATAAATTTTAGATGTTAATCTGTAAGAGCTAGTTTTACAAAAGGAGTTGTTTTTGAAAATCAAACCATAGAGTGCTACTTCAATGTTAACGGCACAATAAATTAAAGCAATGAAAGCGAGTAACGATGTCTCCAAACAGCTAGTATAGTTACTTTACGCTTACGTAGTGTGGATCTGATTAAGAAGAAGGGAAACGTTTACCGGTCAGAGAGGTATGCAAAATTTCGCTAATAATCAGCCATGATTCAGCAAAATTTATGCATATCAGACAATTTTAAGTTACAAAGTTCAATCAATTTTTACCTGCAACGATTATGCCTGAAAGAAATTAAACCCACTTCACGCTCTTAACTGTGCGTCTATAAACATCACCATTTAATAGTTAAAGGTCATCGCTTCGAAAACAACTTTTTATGTAAAATATTTTGACCATGATCAAAGAGTAAATAATACAACGAAGTATAAAAATAACATAATAACATAACATGTCAGATTAAGTTTGTAAACTAGTTTTCGGGACAGCTTGTATATTATTCGTTCTTAACAAGAATTTAAATACAAATCTGGTGTTCGAATGGTTAAAATATTAAAATTTAACTAATGCCATGTTTATCCAGCCAGAAAAAAGCTCGAGGAAATTATCGATAATAACTTCTAGAACAACAAAGAACCATCATAACAATACTTTTTTATTCCTAAAAACTGTCTTTCCTAAACAAATAAGCTTTATACATATTCTGTATTCTTCCTCAAGTCTTAAAAATAGTTTTAACTTCGCAGATGCACTATTTACGATATTTATCCTCAATACGAAGCCCAAAACACTTCAACTCAACAACAGGCAAATGTTTAAGCTTTTACTCTCCAGTTCTTTCCAAGGAAAAAAAAAATATGAACTCATATTTGGGTGGCTTTATTTCAGCTTCCGGGCTTCATGGTTTGCTTAAACTCAAGAAAAGCAGCGGAAGAAAATAGTGCGAGTTCAACTTATTTTATTCTAAGAAAATATTTTTGTTTTCTTCTTAGTCTTTACTTGAAATGCAGAAGAAAAGTGGTGAATTTTTTAAACTAACACTACAATATTTTTATATTTATATTGAGTAATATTTTGCATCTAGTTCAAACTGGCTTTGGGTAAACAAAACATTTTTGTTCCAAATAACATATTTTATCTTCAAAGCAAGGATTCTTAAAATCATTCCTTCTTAGACGAAGCAATATTTTTGATGGAATTTTTCCTGAGTCAATTACCACATGCTTGAATGTATAAACAGAATTTAATACATTATTTAATATTTTTAGCCGTCTGAAGGCTTTATTAGCAATAGAGTCGAAAATAACAATTGATCATTTGAAAAATAATACACCGTTAACGAAGCGATATTGCCATAAGATATGAATCCTAAGTCGATCGGAATTATCAAGTAATAATAAGCAATAGATCTCCTTCAATCATAGTTAAAGGGCAATTGAGTTAACAAATGGCAATTCTCTATTCGAAACGAGTGAAGCATAAAATTTAACAAATGAATGCATAATTACTTGAATTTTTATATGTAAGTAGAAATGTACCTTTTAAGAAAATAGTAAATAAAGGAACTATTAAAACTGCAGAACTAAAAACAATATTTAAATAAGGAAAACTAAACTGTTTTCAAACGTTGATGATTATTTGCTGGAATGCGTAAGAGCAAGGGAGGGATTAAAATCATCTAAAACAAGAAATAAACTTCGAATGATTCAGGATTCAGCTGAAGGCCGGATGGAATATATCTCTCTCATTGACTACTTCACATATTTTTAAAATAAATTCTATATAAATTTTTTAAGCATTTTCATTTTTAGGAAAATAATATTTTCATAAAAATGGTATAAATTAGTATAGTAGTTGTTCACTTTATTCTAAAATAATTCATTTTGAACAGAAATGCATTGTGAAACTAAAGAAATTCAGAATTGTACTTCAAAAAACAAATAAATTTCAATTTGCATATGTTCTTAATATGATCACAAATTATAATTTAGGATTTTTTTTTTGACATTGGAATATTAGTTTGAAATAGAAGAAATGAGTTTAATCAATTAATTTTTATAAACTAATAAATTAATTAATTTCAAAAAAAAATATTTGCCTTATTAATTTCCACATTACAATAAAAACACATTTTGCAAACAAATGTTGATTAATTTTTTAAAGCATTACATTTTATTTAAAATATTAAGCAAAATAAAAATAGCTATATAAGTCAAAATTAATAATTCTCTTTATAGATAACAAATTTAAACTTCTGTAAATAAATAATAAAAAAATTAAATATACAAAATAATTGAAACTTAAAACTCAAAGAATTATTATATAAGATTATTTTATTAGAAAAATTACTTCAAGGGTTTTATATTTGATGGAAAAGAAAAATCCTTTTCTTTTCCTCTACAAATTTTGATAAATCTAGACATTAAAACATAAACTTTCACAAATGACTCTTCAAAAATTATTTTATATTTATAAAACTTTAAAATGCTTTCTTAATTTTCAATTTATTTACAGCTCTCGTAAATATAAAAGTAATTTTATGTCTTGAATAACATTTTTAAACTAATTTAAGAGTTGTTTTTATTGAATTTTTCTAAGAAAAATTTTTTTTCCTAAAAAAAAAGGAGTGAGAGAGAGAAAAACCTCTTCTGAAGTTTTTCTAAAAATCAATTTTTGGAAAAGAATCTTAAGTATAAATATATAATTTTCCTCACACGTTTATTATCGTTAAAATAAAAATAAATAACTCAAATTTAGCAAATCCAATTATTTTTTCAACTCTTTTTATTATTTTGATTTTACCTTATATTGCTAAATTTAAATAGATGATGCTCTGTAGCAAAATATTTTACTATATGGGCTTCATTTGAAGGCGTGCTTGTGTTATTATTTATTCCTTTTTTATGTCAAAAAGGGTAGCTTAAAGGAAAAGCTGTAAAACTTAATATAAAATAAATATAAAAGAAAATTTAACGCTGGCAATCCTTGAAATTTTCAAATCTTTTAGTATTAAGTTGGCTGCCGAAAAATGCCGAAGTAAAGAATATGCAGGATGTTTAAAAAAGAGCACACTTAGTTTGTATTTTTGGAACCATAAGAAAAATGGAAACTAAAGGTATAGAGAAGAAGGGTTGCAAATTAATATTTAAATGACGAAAAAACGAAAACTCTATCGAAATCTGACAAATTATAATAAAAGAATGTGGATGTAATAATCATCAAAACGGGCTTAAATGGAGGTTGAAGCTTGAAGTTGTTTCTAAGCGTCATATTTCAACTCCTCTCTATTTTCTCTCGCAATTGACATTTTATGACCTCCTGAAACAAATATTTACTATTTGTCCGTTAATTTTTCTTCACACAAATTTTTTGTTACAGTCACCGTTGATTTTAATCTACGTAGTTTCATAGAGACACATTTCAAAAGCGTAATTATAAACAAAATGCGGTTTCAGATAGCTTAAAAATACTAATTTGGTGACGTAGCCTTCACAGCTTCTCCCCCCTTTGATCATTGCTCTTAACTGACGTAACGATTAAAAAAAAGTAAATATTAAAGAGCATGCAATAAAAATTTTTTTTAATTAAATAGTGCTGTAAGCCAGCAAATATCACTGATATTATCTTTTAAATTTTCTACAGGATAAAAATTTATTTTTAAATGTCTCTCACATCCCTCACAAAAGAGTTCCTTTAACGATTTTCAGAAAAAGGGACTAAAATTGTCACTTTCAGACACTGTCCTAATTTAACGATGCCAGCACAAATGATCCTAGAGTTATAATACAGCTGACTAGTTCTTCGCACTGGTCAAAACAATTGTTAAAAATCAATAAACATGTATCATTCAAAACTACAAATCATTCGCAAAACTGAAAGCATTATACTAAATGTTCTAAGAAATTAGTCAAACAATCATATTTCCTAATTTGTTTTTATTCGTTAGCCTTCCTTGAGAGAGACCTTGCATTACAAGCAAAATACGTTTATGGAAATTCATCCCACCAAAATAAAGATTACCTCTATCCAGCAACATTTGGAATGATGCCATTTTTCACGTCCAACGTTCCTCAGTCAAATAATTTTCTCTGGCGCATCGAACTTTTAGATTGTTATCTAAGAACTTTAACCACAGTTCCGGTAGTAAATAATTATATTAATAGATTTATTACAGATTGAAATGGCAACAATTATCAACGCTCACCTCCCAATGAGGTGGCCTGGGTTCGAATCCTTACAAAGGCTGGTCGATTACGAATTCCGTACCCGACTCGCATCCCCTACAGTGCAGACGTGAAATATCCTCAGTGGTAGAAGGATCATTGGTGAGAGTTCCCCTGCCGTCAGGCTAACCGTAGGAGGTTTCCGTAGTTATCCTTTCTATGTAAAGCAAATATGGGTTAGTTCCATCAAAAAGTCCTCCACGAAGGCATTTTTCACCCATTACTTAATCCAAGTGCTCTCATGTTTTCTGGATAGGAATCAAAATAACAAGGCTATTGAGATGCATATTGGCCGTCGTAAACTCAAAATTGGGTCGGCTGTTCAACAACGGTTATAAAACACGCGTAGTACGAGCCGCGGAGCCTCATAGTATAGAGCGGCCGCCTTTCAGTGAGGTGACCCAGGTTTCAAACCCAGGGGTGGCTGATTGTTATGAATTCTGCTCCCGGCTGGCACTAACTGCAGTACTGACGTAAAATATCTTCAGTGGTAGAAGGATCATAGGTAACATGCCTCTTAGAATCGGGCTTGAAGTGGGAGATTTTTGTAGTTTTCTCCTAAATGCTCCTCAATGCTTGATCCAGGATTTCCCTTATTTTTTGTGTTGCGATTAAAATGACAAGGCATTAGAGCTGAATATTGATAGCCGTAAACTCAGCATTAGATCTGTTGATCAACGT
The DNA here is from genome assembly GCF_043381705.1 of Parasteatoda tepidariorum. Classification (NCBI taxonomy): domain Eukaryota; kingdom Metazoa; phylum Arthropoda; class Arachnida; order Araneae; family Theridiidae; genus Parasteatoda; species Parasteatoda tepidariorum. The sequence continues at coordinate 40,816,928 of NC_092207.1, read as the reverse complement.
CTGTTAAAAAATTTAATAAGAGAAAGTACGAATCACCATAAAGCCCGTAGTCTCATTACCAAAATTAATTAGCATCATTGATGTCCATATTATTATAATGGTCCTTCGAAATCTCTTCTCTGTAGTGCAGAACTATTTTTTTTATTTTAATTTCCATTGATTTTAAACGATTTGCTTTTATGGAAACACGTTCAAAAAGTGAAACTACAAACTAAATTGAAATGAAACTTGAACTTAATGAAACTGGAGGTGTATTATGTACTACGTAGAATTATTTCATAAATTTTTTTAGATTATAATTTCCAATAACCACCTTTTTTTATCTTGAACTTAAAATAACTGTAAAAATTTTGAATTTAGAATTACCATTAGCATATTTATGTGGAGCTCTTTAACAGACTTATTTATTTTCTTAGTTTTTAGAATACTAAGGTAACTAATAATTATTTATTTATTTTTATTTATCAATTCAATTCTCTTTTTCTTTCTTTCCCTTAAAATTAACTTATTATCAAATCAGGTGATTTAAAAAACATGTATTTTACTCTAAGAAGCTAACGGACGTAGATACTAGTCAATCAAGGAAGTAAGATTTTGAAAAGGATCACAAAAATACCAATAAATACGTTTTTAAATTTGCAAACTTGTTTTCCTGAAAAACATATTATTATCAGACACCTATTTTTTCCCTAAAAACCACAATGAAATAAAAATTTAAAAAAAAATTCAATACAATAAAACAATAAATAACATGAATAAGAAGTAGAATTATTTTACACCTTAAAGTTTTTATTAATGAAATTTTACGTACATATTTAGAGTCCATTTTAAACCACATTAAGCTCCTGAGTTTAAGAAATGCAAATAAACCAAGAAAACACAAAAATTAAAAAATCCAATCCAAACACTAAAATTCCAATTAAAAGGCTATTAAAAGAAGTTTCACATTTAAACTTCATTTAATCATTGAATTTAATCATTCCATTTTCACGCACTGAAATATAATTTCAGTAGCATCCAGAATCTGATGAACCCAGTAAAAGTGGTTTTTTACTATATATAGGGAATACTTTAATAATAATAATAATAATAATATATATATATATATATATATCATTTGAAACTTAGCTTTACCCTGAATTTATGAATTGTATGATGTTAATGAATTTCATTAATTTAAAAGGAGAATCGCCAAGTGGGATTTTTTAATCAAACTAAATGAACTTTAGAATAATCTAAATTAAAACATTTAAAACCAAATCCTTACTAGTCAATATTAAAATCAGTCTTTTAATATTTATATGCCTTTTAAGATCATTTTAAAATATTTGATTTTTGTGTAATCACTTTAAATGTAATACATACCTGAAACAAAAAGCTAAAAATAAAATAACCCCTTTGCTTGTGTGAAAAGCTGTAAAACAATATCCAGATGAAAGATATTTTAAAGCGCATTTGAATATTTAATAACTATTTCAAAAGGAAATTTTATTTTCTTCCTTTGCATTACTAATTCCTTAACGGAATTTACCTTATTTTTTGCTGTAGCAAAAATTGCATTATAATTGATATAGTCGTCGGTAATGGAAAAGGAGTGTTTATTTTTATTTATTTTTTTTTATTTGAAATAAGGAGAAGTCAAATATTTATTGTCAATTAAGGCTTAATAAAATATTAATAATTTCTCAATCCCTTTAAGGTATATATAATATAAAATTTTTATATTAATACAGACATTCCAACATTTTTTTCATTTTATTTGAGGACGTATAACTAAATGTTTTTAAATAAAGTTGCATTCATTTTAAACTAGAATCAACAAAGGTTTTTTTTCTTGTCAATAAAAACCGGTAAAATAATAATTAATTTATAAAATGAAAGCATTCTAATCTTTCAATTTATAAATATTTGAAAAAAATATGGAAAAAAATAAATTCAAATATAAGTGTTCTTACAATGTTGTGATAGTTTAAAAATTATGTTAGAGTTGAATGCAATTAACAATAAAGAATTAATAATATTATACAGAATTTGTGTAATCAGAAAAGTTACATGACTTAATTGATCTGTTTCACCTTTATAAGTTTTGATCTCATGATTATATAAGGATCGCATCGTCAAATATTTATATTGTGTTATAAAATATATCAAACAAATAATTTTCAAAAGAAGCTCCCTGAACTTACAAAACAAAAAAGAACAGCACCAACGATTATAATGTATATTATGTTCATGAATAGAAGATGCAATATGCAGGATTTGTGAAAAAAATAATAAATTGCTTGTAATTATTAATAAGGAATATAAAAACAATTTTTTATGTTTAATATTTTAACTTTTAATTGAGAATCAGTACCAGTCTGTTACAATACAGGTCAATCAATATCAATCAATCTAAGCAATACCAGTCAATCAATATCAATCAATCTAATCAATACCAGTCATACAATATCAATCAAAGTTTAGTAAAATGTAATTCATGCATAATATTTTAAATTAACGTTTTTTCAATCGTATACAAATTTTATAAATATTTGATTAATGTATTTCTTTTCTTTAGTTTTTAATTTCAAATACATTTAACAAAATTGTTCCATTGTTAAAGGATCTCAATCATAAATCTGAACCACAATACATTTACATCTAGACCAAATTAATGATCTGGATAATCTGGGTAATTTCATCCATGCATTTTTAGCAAAAACTTTACGAAATTAACCCATAAAATTAGCTTCTTCTAAAGTAAATCTCAAAGCATTTCATTCATGATTCTTATAATTATAAATAATCTAACTTGAAGTTAAAGATGATTTTTTAAGTAATATTATATAACTGTAAATCAAAAGTGTCATGTTTGAAAAAAATGAAGAAAATAATAATGACTTAAAAAAAAAATCATTTTTCAGATTTAAATTTTAAAGCTAATGGACAAATTATTTGTAGAATAAATTATTTCCAGCTGGGCATTTTAGGAGTAATCAATGGAAACGGTAATATGGATAAGTAATTTTGTGTTAAATTCAAAGAGTCAGCATGAATTTTAAAATTTTCTTGATTATTTTTAGATTATTATTTACAATTTTATTCAATATTTTTATTATCATTTATAGTTTTTACTGTAAAATACATTTGATACCCGCTTCAATCTTAATTTGAAAATAAAACCTAGCTATTAAATTTATTGCAGTTATATCTTTACTTACCGAGATTGTTTAAATTTAACATAATTTTCTTTCTATGTGTCTTATTTCTGCCCATGTTTTTCACCTTTTTGACAATTATTTAAATGCGCATTTGTATAGATCAAATCATTTATTTCATCCTTGTTTGTTCCAAAGCAATCTTCAAAAAGATCAAGCATTTATTTATCACCGAAAAAGAAACACGAAAAGAGAAAACAGAAGCTTGTGCAAAAGATAAATGAACCTGTAACTTCACATAAAATATTGCACTGAAGGAAACAACCTGTTGTTTTACAAAATCTGCCGATCACTATTGAGAGATTGTAAATGTTACAGATTTTAAAGAAAAAAATTTTTCTTCTATAAAATCACTTTGAATTAAGGCATTTTTAAAAAAAAACTGCACTCAAAAGGACTATATGAGGAAGTTAAAATATGCCATTTGTCGATTTTTGCTTTCTCTTGTGAAATGTTCATAAGACTTGATAGTTTTCACACGGAGAAAAAATTCCGGTTAAATGACTGCACTGTGTGGTAAAGACAATTCTGGTAAAAAAGAAAAAAAAACATAGTTCTGGTTTTTGAAATAAAAATATACGGTATTTCAACCATTCATTTGGTAATACTTCTGTTTAGCTGATTCTTAGTAAATTTCCGTGAAAAATACAAAACTGAAAAATGCTCTAAGGTATTATGACAAAATTATAAAATTTTACCACATTTATCAAATTTTATCAATAGCTAAATTCATTACTAAAGTACTTTGGTAAAAATTACCCAGCTTTTTGGTGTTCACATAGAGTCAGACACACGGTGAATTTTACCATATTCTGGTTCTTTTGAAAGTGCTTTTTTTCCTCAGAGCAATCAGTAAAGTCATACTTAAAATAGATATAAACGATGTTTTTAAGCAAAGAATTCCAAATGTATGTCCAACAGATGGAAACGTAGTATTTTCATGTGGATTTCATGCTTTTTTTATTTATTAAAAAATAAGAAGGAGATTTAGTAACTACATAAAAATTCAAAGGTGCTTCTTTTAATCTCATCTTACAAGCAAGTTATCTTATTCAATTTTTCAGCAAAATGAGCATCTTTTATCCTTTACAGAGTTAGCAAAATATGTATATAGTAAAGGAGGTAATTGGAAAGGATTCTTCGCTTGCTTTACCAATTTAAAAAAAATATAAACCGTTTTTTTAAACTTATCAAATCATAAACTTCTAGAAAATTGTGTTCTTTTACACAATCTTAGTAAAAAGAAAATCTGTTTTAGTAATTTCAAAATCACTCTTACTTCTAATATAAACTCATGCACATGAAAAAGTGTAGTAAATATTTTTTAAGAATGAATTTAGTTAAATTAAAAAGCAAATGTTTATAACTATACGTGGAATCAAAATACGAAACTTGTAATTGTTGGATGAAACAGTCTAGTAAAGAGACTAAACTTTTTTTCCTCAGTGCAATCAGTAAAATCATATCTAAAATGGATATAAACGATGTTATAACGCAAAGAAGAATTCCAAATGTATGTGCAACAGATGGAAACGTAATATTTTCAAGTGAATTTCTTGTTTTTTTATTTATTAAAAAATAAGAAGGAGATATAATAACTAAATAAAAATTCAAAGGTGCTTTTTTTTACTCCCATCTTACAAGCAATTTTTCAATTTGTCAACAAAATCAGCTTATTTTATCCTTTACTCGTATTAGCTGAATATGTAGATAGTAAAGGAGGTAATTGAAAAGAATTCTTTGCGTGCTTTACTAATTTGAAAAACTATAAACAGTTTTTTTAAATGTATAAAATCATAAACTTCAAGAAAATTGTTTTCTCTTACACAATCACAGTAAAAAAATCTGTTTTTGTAATTTCAAAATCGTAAAGTTTTTACTTCTAAAATAAGCTCATTCACATGAAAAAGCGTGATAAATATTTTTTAACAATAAATTTAGTAAAGTTAAAAACCAAACGTTTACAACTGCGTGAAATCAAAATACAAAACTTGTAATTGTTGGACAAAAGAGTATAGTCTTACTCGCAAATAACTTTTGAGGTGAAATCTAATACTATTTACACTGAAAGCATCAAAAAGTTTCATAATTTTTGATAAATAAATAATTTTATAAGGCTTTGGTAATGATTTTGATAAAATTGACAATATGATATGGTTTATAAATACGTGATAAAGCTCGCTAAATGTACTGCATAAAAACCATTTATTCGGTTAATTTTTCTTTTCAGTTTTGTATTTTTTCACTAAATTTTTAGCAAAAAGGACTGCAATTTTGAAAAACAGAATTTAAGATAAATCGTTACCATTTGAACGGAAAAAGTTACCAAATGAATGGCTTAAATATCGGATATCTTAAATCTTTAACCAAAAAATATGTTGTTCTTTTTTTATACCGGAAATTTTATTACGATGTAGTGTAATAATTTTACCATAATTTTTCCTTCCAAGTACACATAATGTTGTTGATTAGGTGTTTCATTTATAAAATATTTAGAACTTTCATTATTGTAAGAAAAATAGAATTTCCAGCTTAGATTAAAACATAACGCTCAAGAATGAAATACAGCTGCAGTAAGTTTTAACGAAATGTTCATAAATTTTTAGCATTATGAAGTTAATGTTAGAAATTGGTTAATTAAGCAAAGCGCAACTTATACAGTTTTAGACTTTAATCTACAGCATATTAACTAAGTTCCGGGATTCACTGTAACCGGAATCATGCTTCCTCAGCCGGATGTATCCCATCTTTCCTTGGTGTTTGTTTCCTCTGCGAAATTTAAAATAAATTTCAAAACTTGACTTAGATATCAATGGTTTAGTTTATAATGAATAATTTTAACAAAAAAGAAAGACATTAAAATACTTTTAAAAAGCTATTGTTCTCTAATAACAGATTTGTTTTCTAGGTAAAATTTTCTAATTAAAAGTGCTGAATTTGCAGCTTCGAAATAATATATGCGCTGGGTTTTAGAAGCAGATGAATTTTTTTTAAGAAATTTTAGCATGTTTTATTCAGAGGTTAGGTTTAAGATTAATGCTTCCGGTGTTTCTAAAGAACAAAACATATTCATTATTTATCTAAGGTAGCTTTTATTGATCATAGCATTACTTTATTTTGTTTTTCCCTTCAAAAAACGCTCTAGAAGTATTTTGGATTGCATTGCTAAATGTGCAAAATGATATTAATTTGGTGGTTTTTGCAAGGTAAATAACCAAATTACGAATCCGTATTACCCTTTAGTCTAGGTTAAATTGCATTTTGGAAATATGTATGAAAAAAAAAGCAAACGTGCAAAAAAAAGTAATAATCATTTATTACTAAGTAAATTGTTATTATTATTCTTTTTTTCCTTCATTGAGAACTCTGATTAGTCCTGTCACTCGGTACGAAGTGAATGCAAAACTTCTAATGAGGTAGAAATATACTAAAAAAAAATATTAAGAAACATTTATGACACAGTAAGACAAGACAACATATGGAGAAGTGAAATGAAAACCACCATGAAGTATCTATAAAAAAATAATAAATGACGTAACATCATTAAAACATTTAAATCATGATGCACCAAATATTTCGATCTCATTAACCGTTATAAAAATCTCCAATCTGACAAAATAAAAATTATAATAACCTTCTCTAAAATCGATAGAAAACATACAAGAAATAAACCATCCTTGAGATATCTAGATAGTATTGCAAAGGACTAAAACTTATGGGAATAAACTTTGGGAAGAGATTTTACGTACCAAATGAGTCAGATAACAGGTGTAAAACTTGGAAAAACACTGAGTCAGTTACAGTGATAGTCTTAGCTAATATCAAACTGTAGTGCAGTGGAAGAAGATATTAGAAAAATGCTAGTGCCAATTAATGCCTGTATTTTACTGAAGTCAATATTTAGTGGGTGTATAATATCGCTCATTTATTTTGCCAATCACTATCTTTGCTAAAATCAGCTTTGGAAATTTACTAGAGTTCCACAAATTGTATTCATTTTTATCAATTTTAAAGCGTTAATACATAACAAGATCATAATTTCAAATTTAATTTCTATTTACTTTAAAAAAATAGTTTGAATACAATATTTTAGTGTTTTGATCATTTTTTTTTTTGAGCCATTTAAAATTATTTCTAATAAAAACAATTTTTAGCTCATTTATTTTATTTTATTCTAACTTTTTAATAATTTTCATTCATTTCTTTTTTAACAAAATTTTTCATTATATTCCTGAAATTTTTTTCTAAATGTCTGAAAAAATACAAACATTGAAAAAATATTTTTCTTTAGAAATATTAAATCATAATTTTCTATTATTTATATACTTTGTATTGTTAAATTCTAATTTTCTTAGTTAATTATGTAATTAGCCTCTTTTTTATTTATAATTATAAAGGGAAATAATAAGAGAGAGCTGATCCATATATAAGGCGATACAAGTAAGTATGATGAGTTCAAATTATAACGCAGATTGCCTAAGGAGGCCTATATGTTGAGCTTAGTAGGCCTTCAAAGAATATGGTTAGAATTTGATTGCTACAAAAGGCGAAATCAAAAAAGATAAAATAATAATAACAATAATAAAACTAAGGAATAAAAAAAAAAGAAAACTAGTATTCATATGTCAAGGATAATATAATTGAATGCTCTCCATATCGCCTTTCATGAATTCATTTTGGTTAGAAAATGAACAGCTAATTTTCATTTCGAACATAATAAGTTCAAAATTCAGATTCCAAAAAATACAAAACGCTATTAAAATTATTATATTATTTTTCTTCTTTTTATGATCAAAATTGAATGCAACATGACGGATGGAACACTATAATAATTAGTTTTATACAAAAGAAGATAATATGCATTTTAGTTAATAGATGGCAGCACATACTTATTCAATTCACATTTTCTGTTAAATTTATTACCATTTATGCAACCGTAAAAAACAGATGAATGACAACATATTTATGCAAGAAAAATGAAAAATTTCAGAAATACATATAATTGACTGATAAAAAGAAAATAATATAGAGAACATTTTTCGTCAAGTATAATATTTCAATTTTATATTCATATATTAAATAGATATTTTCACTTTTACTTTATTCTTATATTTTAGTTTCCACATCAATTTAAATTGCTCAACCTCATTTATTTAAATTAATTTTCAAAAATCATTTAAAAGTAAAATTTAATCATTAAATAATTTAATAAAACATTTAAAATTAAAATTTTCAAAGTAGAATTTCTAAATTTAATTTAATTATTACAACATCTTTCAATTTTCTATGCAAACCAACTGTGCATGGTTTTTATTATAATTCGAAGAAAAAAAAATAATATATTGAAAAAAAAATAATATACAATGGTATATATATATANATATATATATATATATATATGATATTATTTCTCAGTTGTAAAGAAGTTACTTCAACTACTTCTTGATGAGTCAACTTCTGAACAATTTATTTTTTTATTTAATTCTTTTATGAATATATATATTTTAATGAAATAAGATGACTTATTTCACACTTTTAAATAACAGTTTTTACTTCAGAAGCATGCACATAAATACACCGAAAAAATATATTAAGTAGGTAAGCATGTAATTTTAAATGAACAATCAATAGTAGTTTTCATTATAAATAATTTAAGTTTTAATAAGTTTAAAAGAATACTTTCACTGTATACAGAGAGAGAGATTCAGGATTATTTCTATTTTTCAACAAAATAATAATAAAAAAAATTGTATTGACGTCATGTAATTCTTTTTAAAAAAGAACATGTTTCAAAGCGGAGAGATTTGGCGTCGAATCGTAAAAATGCTACTAAAGTGTCAAAATCAGACAGTTGTGTTCAAGCCTATAACTTCATGTTTTAATTTTTTTTCTTTCTTTTCCCCTTCATAATTTTTAATTAATATTCAGAGGAAAATTTTTATTACATTTGAGAATTGGAATTAAAAAAATTCGTCTTATCTAAAATTAAATTTATGGATGTTATCATTTCAAACAGAGTAATATGTTGATACTTGTAGTGTCGCCATCTATATGTGAAAATTTCACAGCAGTGAGACGTGAGCAGAGACCAGAGGCAGACCTGGTGTGACACATGTTTGTCTTGTGACCCATGGTAAAGTGAGCAAATCATAAAATAAATAAACAAATAATATTAATAATGATTTTGTATCCTTTTTAGTCTGACTGTGATAGAACATTACAATAAATAAATGCTCTCTGGAAATTTGCAATCGAAAAATTTGAAATAATTGCAACGTTAAAATATTTATTGTTTCTAAAATCTTCTAAGTTGCTTTTAAAAAATTCTCCGGTTTTATTTTTTAAACAAATTAGTAAGTGCTATTAAATTTAGTAAATTTGATTCAAATGAATTAGTTTATGCTCATTCTGAGATATCAGAGTTTTATATACACCCATTAAAGCTATTCAGAATGCTAAGCAAGATATGGTGTCGCCATCTACACAAACTATTTAAAGTTTTATTTATATTATATATCAAAATGGTATGCTTGGAAAACAAGGCTTATTTTGATACTGCCATCTATTAAGCGCAAAAAAAAATTTAGAAAGAAATTTTTTTTTTTACTCATTTGTTTTTTATAAAATTTCGTAATTTTGGGAAATTAAATTTATTTATAAAATAATAACGATAAATAATAAAATGAAAAAAGGCTTTTAGAGCAATAACTGAAAAATTTTTTTGTTAGAGCTCTGGAACTGCTTATGACGAACACGAAACAATCAACAAAGATTCAGGAAAGGATAATTTCTTGCTCCTCTTTATCTTTTATATAAAATCAAACGTCTTCATTATTTCAGTTGTTTTTTTTTTTTTTTTTCTTTTTTTTAAGTTGTAGAATAAAATTTTCGAACATGCATATAATTATATTCAAATAAAAGTTTTGTCCAAAATACTCAAGAAAGATTTATTTATTTATTTTTTTTGCTCATTAAACAATGGAATGCACTTTGCTGGAAAAAAATTAAAAATGAGTCAGAGTACAAGAGTATAAAGTTAAAGTAAATAATGAAAGTGAAAAAATAGTGTTGAAGGAGCAGTAAAAGGTGCAAGTAGAAATTATTCATTTAGCTGATACGCTACGATCGGTAATTAATTTTATTTTTACACATCGAAGTTACTTCAGTATTAAAATTACTTTTTACGATTTAAAATGAATGTTCTTCCGAAAAACGAAAATTTTCAACATCGTTCTAATTATTTATTTGAAAAAAAAGGAAAAAAGAAAAGATCGTACTTTGCGACTATTTCTGAATGATTTATTCGATTTTTTGTTGTTTCACTGTTCGAATATATTTGCGCCGTTGTAGTTATTTTACTTAGATAGACATTTTTGATGGTATTCTCAAGGACTGCAAATTATTTAAGGGGAAAAAAAACAGTAATTATTCACATTGTTGTTATAAATGCGCTATATGTGCTAAGTGAGCGTCATAAAAGCGCAATAAGTATAAATTCCATTTTACTAACAACAATCATTCCGTACCGTGGCATGATATGCATTCATAATTTTACAACACACAAGAAATATCAAGATTAAACTAAGAAATGAAAAAATACCAAAATTAGCTTATGGATAAGATGGGACGAATTGGCTAGCAAACAAATACATATTTTTCCACACAAACAGAATTTTGAATACAATACATTGAATACAAAAAGATTTTTCATTTATAAACTGTTCATTTATAAATGAAAAATACTGTTCATTTATAAAATACCTAAAATAACCCACATCATCATCCGCAGATTTGTTTTCTTACTCTATTGAAATAAGGTATTAATGGTACTGGTGTAATTCAAATACCACAAAACTTTAATAAAATTTGTATGAGTTCGAATGTGGCTTTACGTTTTTACTGTTGTTGCTTATCCTCATATATCTGATATTAGTCAGATCAACTCCAAAAAGTTGTTGACAGCCAGAAAGTCGATGACAAGAAGGGGATCGGAAATTAAGTCCGCCCTGGACAGTCCGACACAATCAAGTACATGTTTCGGTGAGGCTGGTATTTGGTTTTATAATATCGTTTATTAAAAATAAGCAACGTGAGGAATCTAGTAGTTTTCCCTACATTAAATATTGATGCTGTAAGTCATTCGCTAAATTTTTAATTAATTAATTGATTTTTGGTTACTGTATTGATGAAAAAAAATTTTTTTTTGTAAGGTTAATGCGTAAAATTAATCAAAATTGCCCTTCAATCTTAAATATTTGTTTTGTGTTGTTTTAATTTAAATATTTTAACTTGATAAAAGTTTTAAATAAATTTATTTTTCATTTCCAGCGATTCAATTCAAAAACTGAAAAAAAAATGGCTAAATACCCTTAATTGTAAGCGTCATGCCTGTATTGCAATGATAGGTATAAGGCAAAAATTGTAGAACAACTCGATAACTTATAAAATAATTTTTTTTCAGCTTTTGAATAATAACCGAAATTAGCGGTTTAATATGAGTAGCAAAGTATATCAGTGTTAATGGATATTTTGAAGTAAAAAGATGTAGTACATACATTTGTATAAAAAGATGTAGTAAAAAATGTAGTTAATGAATAAGTTGAAAGTAGTTAATGAATAGGGCCAGGATAGCCTGGGCCCATGTCCAAGAGATTGTGTGTTCGATCCCCGCCAGCCAGAAGACTCTCCGCATAGTAAATGGTGACTGGTGCACGTTAAATCTGTCGAGTCACAAAGTCCTCCATTTGGTTAGCTGTTCAACGACGGTTATGCAGAAAAAAAATGCAACGGAGCTGTGATGGCTCAGGGGATAGAGCGTTCACCTTCCATTGAGGTAAAATGGGATCGAATCCCAGAAAGGGCTGGTTGATACTAATCCGCATCCGGCCTGCACCGACCACAGTGCTGACCTGAAATATTCTCAGTGATAGTTGAATCATGGATAAGAATTCCTTTGAAGTCAGGCTAAACGTGGGAGGTTTTTGTGGTCTTCCTCTCAATGTGACGCAAAAGCAGTTTAGTTCCATCCAAAATGTATATTAAGAATAATATCTTTTTCTTCATAATAGTGTTAAAAAGTTAGCTAAGAGATATGAAAAATTACATCCTTGTGGTATTCCATCAATTTGAATAAAAATATGTTTTCCATTTTAAAGATAATTGTTAAAAAGACAAATATTAATTAGAATTTCCCAATATTTAAAATCGCAACTAAGGATATTGTTAAAATCGTAACTCAAAAGAACATCCTTTAATTTAGAAAGGGAAATGCTATTGAAGAGATCCTGGAAATCAAAAGTAGCAATAGAATTAATTTTATTTTATTTCTAAAATCGGTTGATTATTAATGATAATTCAAGAAAAATTTGCTTTAATAATATTGCTAGTAATTTTAAAGTAGTCAGAGAAAATGGTGCCAGGTAGGTATTAGACTCACTAGTGATTATTCTAAATTTAATAGGAATTATGTGAAATTTTGGACTGATAATTAAGTAAGGAAATTGTATATTGCTATATTTAATTTTTTACCTCTTATGTAAAGCAAAATTTTTTTTAATGATAAAATTATTATTTAATTTACTTAGCTTAAAATATTCACTATTAATGCTTCAATACTTTAATACTAATGTTTTTTAATGCTTCAAGTTAACTTTTCTTGAAGTTATCAGTTTTGGTGGGAAACTGCCTCTTCATTTAAGGTTCACTGCCAATTGGCGACAGGAGAGAAATCGAAGAATTTCAGAGCAAATGACAATATGATATTTACAAAAATAAAAAAATAATATTTAAAATATATACAAGTTAAAACAAGTTTCAACTCATCTGTCTGCCTGCCTTTCTACATGTTTGCATCGTCGGTCAACAGAGATATCATTCATTGAAACAATAATAATATACTAAAAATGAAATTGTAATTCTAATTAATAGGACTATATACACAATTTAAGGAAAAATATAGATGAAATGTTATCCGAAAGCAGGAAATTCGTAAATGGGCTGCATCTGATATTTTCATGTTATAACTCAATGTTATATATCATATTAAAATTTGCTGTATAACAATCCAGAGCTTTGCTGTGGAATTTGGATTTTCTTTTTCAGTATAATTTGTAATTGGAGAAGCTTTGGATTTAACCGACAAAAGAAAGAGTTACCAGAATCAAAGCTGCAGGTGCTAAATCATTTGCAGGGATGTTGACAGCCTAATTATAGATAGTTTTAAATGGGTGATGGAACGGAATTGCACCTACAAAAAATAATAATGGAAAAGACTTTTACTAATGGAAAAGACTTTTAGGTTAGAATAAAAATAATAAAAGGGCAACTGTTAACAAGCAAGTAAATAATAGGAAAAAAATTGTGAAATAAAATAAGAATATTGTTAACGTTACGTATTAAAATTAATCCACATAATTATCAAGGCCAGGATAGCGTGGTCGGTAGGGCACTGGACCCATGTCCGAGAGTTCGTGGGCTCGAACCCCGTCGGCCGAAGACTCACAGTGTAGTAAAAGTGACTGATGCACGTTAACTCTGTCAAGTCGCAAAAGTCCTCCATGTTCCATAACAAATCAAAACCTCTGAGGGTACTGTATTGGAGATCGATCGTTCTCTGATTCGGGTCAAAATTACGATCATCGGTGAATGAATGAATGGATGTATGAATGGGTCCGCCCTGTAAACGGGTGCGACGTATGGTGTAGCATAAATCGAATTCTTGGCCGTAGATGGCGCCACTGGAAAACAAGAGCAATCGCAGCCCCTCTGCCTAAACAGGCATACGTCAACAACAACATCAATTATTCAAAACAAGAAAAACAAATGTTTTAATAGAAAATAGTAACAATTATTAAAAATGTTCTGAACTTATGTATTGATAAAATGAGATATTGAAAAAAATAGTTTAGTTAACACCTGAAATTAATAATTCATTGTGAGGGAAGCTTTGCTTCTCCGTCATTAGCCGTATAGTTGTATAGTGGTATATATGAATGTTCATTTAGGCCAATATTGAATGAATAAAACAGTTGAGTTTCCAGGAAATAATGTACAAATCGTTGAATGTAAATTTAGATTTTATTAAGCATAATTTGATTCAGACAGTGGCCACATCTTCATCCTAAATAAGAAATCCCTTAAAGGGATGAAATAATAATTCTCTCTATTGAGAGATCATAAAGCCAGAACAACATTTCTGACGGTTAGAAAATTCAGACTGAGAGGCCCCAAAGGGCTCCCAGCCTCCACACATGTGAAATTAAAAGTGAATATATTTATTCTCAACGGACAGAGAAAGTATGGGTAGGAGATCCAAGATTTGGCGATTTATCATAATATATCATAGCCAAAAACAAAGTCAGCTAGCATATCCACATGGGTTAAAAAGAACACCTTGGCGATCACGAGTCGCCAACAAATTTATGTGAATTATTATAACCATGCAACCGAAACATTTAGCCGTTGGAAAATTAGAATAAAAAGTTATAAATAGATTTTTGTTTTCGATTAGAGGCGACAGTGAATTTATATGTCTGCATAATAATGAAATAAAAAGAAAGTATCCGTTACATTGATCTGGAAGAGAAGAAATAAATATTTTATGTTCGTTTAAAAAGATTAAGTTTTTGATTTATTTTAAAAATAATTCTATTAATAAAAATAAGCTTAAGTAATGAAGGATATTTTAAAAAGATAGGAAATAAATATGTAATGCCAAATTATGGCATCACATTCATATTTGATTATATGAATTACATAAAGATATAGTAATTAAATCACTCAACTTTTTTCTTTACTGACAATTATTTAACAAAAATATACCATAATTAATTAGCAGAATCAAATTACTGATATTCATTGCAAATTAATTAAAGCACGTATTTTAATTTTCCACGTTAAATTTATAAAGTTTATTTATGTCACGAAACATATATTATATATGTGGTATGGAATACCACAGAATCATTCCCTCACGCGTCCCAACGTTCCAGGAGGCATTTTAGCTCTTTTGTTAAGCTCGTGATTGACTGCTTTCATCTGTTTTATTTTACTATTTTTATTTTCTATTTCAAGTATTTTCCGACCTTTGCTGAAATTTGCTGATTGCTTGTGCCACCACAAATACAGCGTTTGGGCCCTTGTCCAGCCAATTTCTGGCAGTCGACGTGTTGGTGTGATGGTCAATGTGTGATGGTCATCGCTGCATTGCTTCGGTGGATATTTGCATCTGCTCTGAGCATAAAAAAACTGCTAGTAGTTATGGTATTGAGGATTCCTCCTCTGTAACTTTCAACCGTTAATTTGTTGTTGATTAGTTCGACTAAATTGCAAAGGTCTCTGGCGTTTTCTTTTCCAACTTGAATGGTTACCAAGAATAGAAGCATTGGAAACTTAATTATTTTTTTCTTTTAATAGTTAAGTAGTTTAACTGATTCTTTATCAAATCCTACAAGTAATTGATTCTTTTTTAACGGCAACAGCGGATAATCCTTTCATTCCACTTATTACTACCTTAATCTTTTTCTGTGATTTGTGTATCTTAAAATACTTGTACGGGTGTTCGTCAGTTTTTTACTTAACCTGCGACATTTTCTTGATGCAGATAGAGTTTGTTTTATAGTGTTCTATTGATTTTTCCATCAGCAAAGTCATCTATGAACAAAATTTTTAACTAATTTTGAAAGTATAGAAGAATAAAGCTCTGGCTGCCGGAGCAGAATGCACAAAACCAAAGGTATAATTCTCTTTCCATTTTTTTAAATTGATATTAATAACTCGTAGTTCATATTTGGTACAATTGATATAAATAAATAACTACTTGTGATAATTGAGTTAACTTTTTTTTTTCAATTTCTTGCTCACGTAAGCGTAAAATATTTGAAAAGATTTTCATTATTTAATATTTATTATCATAACGATTTTATTACGCAATGTTCCTCTTACGTCCAATAAGAACTTTCCAGCAATAATTTTCACATTTTTCTTGTTTAATTATGTCACGAAACAAATATTATATATGTGGAATAATATGTTAATTCTCTTTAGTAAGAGCAGTCTACTTTTATATGATACAAAAATACATTGGAGTATGTTTTATTATCAAATTAACTGTTTTTTTTTCTTTTTTGCTGTTCTAAAACATTTCAGATTAATGACATCTTAAAATGCACTATATCCGCAGCAAACAAAAATCTGGGTTAATTAATTTATCTTTCTTCTTTAATGACGCATTTTCGAATTTATAAAAACAAATATTTCCTTCAAATGAAAAAGTATCCTTATAATCATATTATTTTTACAAGCTAACTTAATCAAATTAAAATAAATTGTCAAAATAATTATTAGGATTTTAAATTCAATGCAAGAGAACACTGCAACTTCTAAATTAGTAAAGTAAAAAGATAATAATTTTCCTTATCTCTAAGTAATTTTCTTTTTTATCCTTTGCTGACACTTCAAATTAATCATATCTTTTTTATATTATCATTACCCCTTCACTAAAATCAATAAAAGTATGATAAAATGAAATAGATAATAATTACGGCGGGAGATAAAGATAAAAGAAGGATTAATAATATCAGATTTATTGGGAAACATTTAGAATAAAGAATCATTTGTTGCAGCTTTTTATCTATTTTTTTTCTTTCTTCTCTATCTACGCTTTTTAGGAAAAGCAGCAAATTAATAAAAATAGAATTATTCGAGATTTAAGTAGTGGAAAATATTGGTAGCTAATTATTTTCCAATAGGTGTTTTTACAGATGAGGGAATTAATAGTTATTAACATCATTAAAGAGTTTAATTAATTTTTATGCTTATCTCAACTTAATGTTTAAAGCACAAAAAGAGAACAAAATATTGTATATTTGTGTACGCTTATAATTACAAAAATCGATTACATGTAATAGTGGAACAAATAAAATTTCGCCTAGCACGAAATTAATTATATCATTACTCATATAAACCCATACCATAAAATATTTGACAGACCTTATGAAAAACTATTTCTCTTAGACATAGCGTGCGAAACGGTGGTCCGAGAGCAAATTTTTAGTAAATTTTAAAGTAAATTTTTTGTGCACCAAATTTGGGACAAATCTGTTCAGACTTGCTGATTTGTAAAAGGTACATACACACGTAAGCATATATGCACACATAAAAACATCCTGCTTTATTTGTATAGAACATTTTTTAAACATAAGTTTTAATTCTGAAATGTTATGTTATTATTCTTTAGGTGACAATTTGCATAAACTTTATATTTTTAGAAAAATATATGTACATACATCTACACAGGTGAGAGGTTGGTCCCAAACAATAACTAGAGGCACTAAACGTACATTAATTGTTTCATGTTAATTGTTTGTGTACAAATATGTAAGACTATCACTTACATCAATCAAACCTTAACTTCTGGCTCTCAATTTTAAGAAAAGAATATATTTTTTTAAACAAAAAAAATCCTTTGATTAAGTTTGAAAAAAAAAAAAACTAAATAAACTTTTAGTTTAGATTTGAATATTCCACAGTACAATTGAGTTAAATTGTTTTTTTTTTTATTACTTTTATTCTTAAGAAACTGTAGATGATTAATAATAATGGAAACAGAATTTTTTTTCTGTTATAGACAGTAATTTGTGCTAAGCAAAGTCTCTGAAAAAAGCGTTTGTTATTTTAAATAAGTTGGTAATGCGAAAAACTTGAATCAATATACTTGAATACAAACTCGAATAGGAAGTTTTTCTCTATTAGAATAAAATTTTAAACATCTTTAAAGACAGTTCTTTTCTCATGATTTTTATATTTTTATTTTATTTATTTATTTATTTATTTATTATTATTCTTTTTTTTTATTTAGAATATTAATAAGTCGCAGATTCAGTTCTGTGATAGATTTTGAGTCTGTTCAACGTCATTCATCTTAACTTATCAACCGAAACTTTATCTGCATCTGACTTTGATTAGAGACAGTCAAAATTTATTCTCAATAAATGAACTAAACAAGAAAATTAAATAAAATAAATATGTAGATAAATGAAAAGAAGTAATATAAGTTAAATAAACAAAATAAGAAAATAAATAAAGTAAATATGCAACTAAACTTAGGAATACGTTGTTTAAAGGGAGAAAAAAGTACAGTAGTTAACTAAAACTTTAATAGTAAAAAAGGCATAAAAATTAATTATTGTAAATAGAATCAAGAATTACGCTGCCTGTATGCAGCGATTAAGGAAAAATGATGCATCTGTAGCGCCGCTGCAAAAGGAAGTTGTGATTATTCTTCAAGGATAATGCTGTGATCAAGGGCTAATAATAAATAAGAAAATAAAATAAATAAGTAAATAGAATGTGTATTTCAATAACTCTTAGAATGGACTGTACACATTAATTATTTTATTTAACACTTTTAGTACACAAATATTTTCACTGTTGTGTAAACACATCCGCTTAATTGCGGAACTCAATAAACACTAATTGAAATATTTAAAACTCTAAGAGATGGCGCTTGTGTCGCAGTGGGCACGAACATCACGCCCCACATTGACATGTTTACATTCAATTAACTCACTCTAATTTAATAAAATGCAATTAATGAACATAAAACAAAAACACAATATAACAATAACATTAAATCACACACAAAAATTACACATTAATAGGTAAAATACAAATTTTTGAAATGGGGCGTTTGAAAATTCCTGATTGAGTTTTGACTTTTACGACTCTTACATGTTTATCACTGCCAAAATAAAGCTCAATTATTCTACCTAATGCCCATTTTTGCGGGGGTAGATTTTCATCCTTAAGGAGAACTAGCTCATTAATTTTTACATTATCCTTTTTTACCATCCACTNATAAATTCATAAAGAGCATTAAAAAATAACCAAAATTAAGTGTTCCTTTACTGGGTGTTCATTCACTGGTAACAGCTGTTCCTTCACTTGGTCTTCTTACTACTTGTTATTTGAACCTCCAGAACTATAAAACAATATTGTATAAGTTCTCTACAATTTCTTTTTACATAATTTGCAATTAGTAGCAAATATGTTGACACTGTCATTTAACTAAAATTACGAATTTTGAAATTAATATAATTTTTTAAAAGGCAAGCGACGCTTAAGTGTTCCTTCACTGGTTAGTTTACCCTATATACATTTACACAGATGAGAGGATGGTCCCAAACAATAACTAGAGGCACTAATCGTACATTAATTGTTTTACATTAATTGTTTGTGTGCACATATGTAAGACTATCACTTACATCAGTCAAACCTTAACTTCTGGCTCTCAATTTTAAGAGAAGAATATATTTTTTAAACAAAAAAATCCTCTGTTTAAGTTTTTAAAAAAATTAAATAAACCAGGATTTCAATCAAAAATTCATTTTAATCACTAATAAAACGTGTCAGCTAAATGTAAGTAGTGATTTTAACTTTTTAACTTAAATATTTATTTGCTTTGCTATATGCTGTATTTTAGTTTTTGTCGTTCCTCAGTTTTCTGTCTTTTAGTTTAGGTTTGAATATTCCACAGTACAATTAAGTTAAATTGTTTTTTTTTATTACTTTTATTCTTAAAAAACTGTAGATGATTGATAAAAATGGAAACAAAAAATTTTTTCTATTATAGACAATACTTCATACTAAGCGAAATCTCGAAAAGAAGCGTTTGTTATTTTAAATAAGTTAGTATTTCAATTCAAATGTGAAAAACTTGAATCAATATACTTGAATACAAACTCGAATAGGAAATTTTTCTCTATTAGAATAAAATTTTAAACATCTTTAAAGACAGTTCTTTTCACATGATTATTATATTTTTATTTTATTTATTTATTTACTTATTATTATTATTATTATTTTTTAATTCAGAATATTAATAAGTCGCTGATTCAGTTCTGTGATAGATTTTGAGTTTGTTCAACTTAACAACCGGAGCTTTATCTGCATCTATGATTAGAGACAGCCAAAATTTATTCTCATTAAATGAACTTAACAATAAAATGAAATAAAATAAATATGTAGATAAATGAAGAGAAGTAATATAAGTTACATAAACAAAATAAGAAAATAAAAAAGTAATTATAGAACTAAACTTAGAAATACGTTGTTTAAAGGGAGAAAAAAGTAAAATAGTTAACAAAAAATTTAATAGTAAAAAAAGCCATAAAAATTAATTATTGCAAATAGAATCAAGAGCTACGCTGCCCGTATGCAGCGATTAAGGAAAAATGATGCATCTCTAACGCCGCTGCACAAGGAAGTTGTGGTTATTCTTCAAGGATAATGCTGTGATCAAGGGCTAATAATAAATAAAAAAATAAAATAAATAAGTAAATAGAATGAAATAAGAAAATAAGTAAGAAAATAAATAATAAATGAGTTAATAAACGAAAAATCAAACCTAAATAAATGAAAAAAAAAATTGCAGGAATGAATGAATTAAATTGAATGAACTAAATAAATGTATTAATTAAATAAAAAAGTAAATAAATAAAATAAATTGAATATGCCAAATTAAAAGCAAGATGATTTTTTTCTTCTGAATTTTAATAACTGATTGCCTCATTAATTAGTTCAGCGATAAAAAAATATTTAATACATTTAATACAAATATTATTTACTTTCGAAGAATATTACGCTTTCATTTATGAGCTAATATTACACATTTACTGAATGTCCACTCTATGATGCTTCGGAAAATAATAAAGAATTAATTAAAATAAGAAATATTTCACTTACGCAAAACATTGTACTTGTTAGTGATGTCTCGACATCACAATAAACAAAATAAAAATAAAAAATATATAAATAAAATGTTATTCCCTTTTCAGAGCATCTGGAACAACCACTGCAAAAAGTTGAATTTTAAGGAGTAAAATATTTCTCCAAGATCATCGCTTTAAAAATTGATAAAATACAAAACTTCACATTTGCTTCGTTAAAATAAAAAAAGCGTATTTTTGAAGTTACTTCTATTGTCAATATTATAATGGGTAATGAATGTAATAATCAATTGTGTTCTTGAACAGAAAAAAAAAAAATCACGTCATTTTTGTTACCGAAATAAGGACATTAGATTGGTTTTTATCAAAAAAATTTACGATTGGAAAATTTATGAATTTTATTTCATCCGATATCAAATCTTTTACGCTGGCGCCATCTATCGTAATGCATAGTTAAATTTTGTTTCAAATAAAAATATTGAAAAGACTTATATATATATACTATATGATTTTTTCAATTTCTTTGCATTATTACAACCTTTGCATGCAGAGATGATGATACCTGGATGGCCAAAATTACAAGGAATGAATTTAGAACTAATTATAGATAAATTACTTTGAAACAAAACATTTTTTTTCGCGTTATCTTCTCATTTATTACGAACTGGCTATCAGGGAACTTTTTAGTGTCCTGAATTTTATATATATAATTGTGTATAATTATTTTTTAATTCCTATATTTTTGTTTTTTTATTTCATTTTATGCATTATTATTACTTTTTAATTCGATATTTTTTTTAAAATTAAAGCCAGTAGTTCAATTAAAAAAAAAAAAAAAATGTTTCTTAAACCGATTTTTTTTATACATGTCACAGATAAGATAAATGTATAACAGAACCCTTCATAGTCACACTCTGACATTTTTTGAAATTTATTTTACTGTTTGTTATTATCTATATGTACCAATCACCTTTTTTATTAATGTATTTTCTGTTTCTTAGTAAGTAAGAACGAAACGAACATTAATGGGACACGCCCTTTGATGTCTCTATATCACTAAAAAAATGGGAGAACTTTAGAATTAACTGAAGTAAAAATATTTATAATATTTATGAATATCTTTAATTTATCATTTGCTGCAATAAAATATTTATTAGTATTTAAAATATGTTAATGTTTTTCTATAAAATACTTTTAGTACACAAGTGTATTTTATTGTTTATATCATTTCTTTTTCAAACTATTAATTATGAATAGCATGAACTGAAATCAGTGCATCGTTTTAAAAGATAAGTTAAAAAGTTGAAAATAAACAAACGAACAAATAAATATCATGTGCCAAAAGTTATTAAAAAACAGCCTGATGTAAGGATTAACTCTACAGTTCAAAGATGGCAGCACCATAGTAAAAGAACAGTGCAATAGAAATATTTTTATAACTGGTTTCTCATGTGTTTGTGAACCATGTTTGACCTACATAATCAATCAAGTTCTCATTGACAAGCTTGACCTAGTTGAGTATTTCCCAGTTTTTCAAAATGAATCTTCTCTTTTTCTTTAAACTTCTGATTCATTAACTAGGCTTCAGAACAATGCTTTTCATAAACTTTCCTGCTTTCTTCGAAAGCTGCTTAATTTTATACCATCACTTTTTACTGACCCACTTAACTTTTTATCATCAGAAAAAGTGAAAGATATTAATTAACAGTATGTGCCCAATTTCATACAACAGTTATTAATTACCTTTAATTAAAATGAAATCGGAATAAAATTTAAATATTTTTTTACTAATAAAAAGTTAAATTTCTCAACATAGGATTCACAAATTTATGGTCAAATTAGCTTTTAAATTTTATGCATATAAGCTTTATAATTTAAAAATAGATTGGTAACAGAGATCAGTAACACAGAAATAGATAACAACACATTATCAAACTTAAGATGAACTTTACTCTATTATTTGTTAATCTAATAAGCGAGATACATTATCAATAATTCATGCGAGTGAAAATGTATTAGTATCTCAAATCACATGACTGCGAGAAGCACATTGGCTAGAATTTTCAAGGAAGGGGGGGGGGGTCGATTTTTACTTTCTTGTAAAATTAATATCCCCTTGAGGTGGGAAAAGTTATGGATTGGTATTAAATACTTGCACAAAAGTTTTCTTGAAATCACACACAGCACTGACTACCATAAAACACACTTTGAAAACATGTTTATGAAATATTTGAGGAATGAATAAATTTTTAAATTATTTAAGGCAAAGAAAAAATATATAAAATATTTTTCAGAGGGGCATTAGTGAGGGGGGATGCCAGCCTCCGAAGTGACACAATTTTGACAAAAGAAATGACAAAGTAGCAAAAGACATAAAAGGCAAAATTTTGTAAAATAGTATTCTGCCTAGACTTAGTTAGATTTAATGACATCATAAAGATATTTTTATTTAAATTTGCCCTTAGAAGAATCACCAATTTCGAAATGTTAAATTTCTTATAAGACCTAAATAACTTAGAAGGGGGGGAACTAATGAAAATATTGTAACCAAGCTTATTTGGAGGCTAAGTCCGTTAAACTTTGGTCAGAAAATTTTCCTCATTTCACTTACTTATGTTATACAAACTATTCATTCCTATTTTATTTAACACGTGGCCTTCTTGAAGTCAGTTTAATAATATTTATCGTAACGGATAGCAGTCGCAAGTTTTTCTAAGGCACAGTGTTTTGCTGATAAATTTTTAATAGAAGAAAAAGTTAATAAAAAATAAATTGGTTTTTTATTAACGTTTTAAATTTAATGATGTTAAAGTTTATGTAAATACCGTAAACATTTTTAATGACTTTAACACTTGGAAACAAAGATATACACAGTGGATATTTAACATCGTTAATTACTTGTTGAATTTACTATAAATACGTATATGGCCATAAGGCTAGGGACAGTGGACAGAAGTGTTATTTTAAGCATTCCAATCAAGCTGCCAGTCATACTATTTAGGATATAAAATCTATTGCTTTTATAGCAATTGTAAAGCTTAATAGTTCATTAAAGAAATAAATCTCTGTAAGGCAGATATGAAATTTCAATATACGAGTAACCCATGGCGGCCAACTAACAGAATCCATTAAGTTTGATTCCAGTGTTAGACAGGGTTGCTTATTTTCTCCAATAATCTTTTTAATTGCTATTAACTGGATTATCAAGAGAGTATCAGAAAGGGGTATAAGATGAAACCTTGTTGAATATCTTCCTCATCTCGCTTTCTGACCATGCAAACGAACAATTTAAATGCAGAGGCAAATAAAATGGGGCTTAGATAAAATAGGGCTTAAATCTGTCCTACTATATGGATCTGAGACGTAGCATTGTAATTAAAATCATGAAAAAACTTCAGGTGTTTATTAACAACTGTTAAAGGAGAATCTTGGGTATTAAGAGGTTCCATAGAATTTGCAATTCAGAAATCCTTATAAAAGCAAAACAGAAACTGGTTAATATGGAAGCTAAAAAATGGAAATGGATTGGTGATGTTCTTCGTTGAAACCCTCAGGGCAATAGAAAAAGAGGAAGACCGAAAATTATTTGGGCGATTGCGTAAGACGATTGTAAGCGAATTGAAAACAATAGGGAAGATATGGAGAGAGGCAAACTATCTGGTCACAAATGGAGTGAGATGGAAAGCTATGAAAGAAGTGCTCCATTAAGAAGAATATATTCATGTATTAGAAAAATATATAGATAAAAGGCAATAATGACAGAATTAACACGTTCTGCAGATTGGCAGTCATATAGACAATGACGGAACGATCAGAAATTTACCAAAACCTAACATCGGTCAAATGTACAGCATGCTTTATATGCTGGTAAATTTAACCAATTGTAAATACTTATTGATCTTAAATACTTATAATTGTGCTTAATTAATAGCAATACTTACTTTTTAATTTCACATGCTGTTGCTAAACTTTAACGGAAACATTTGAAAAAGACGGGGAAAGAACGGTTTGCGTCCATGTGTTTTTCCTTTGAAAGGAAGTGTTTTTTTTTTTTTTTTCATATTACGGCCCATCTTAACTGTGGAATAACTTTTGGGAAGAACCGATTAATCCCGCTATTGATTTGTTAAAACTTCGTAATCTTCAAAATTGCCACAGAAGGAGCACCAAGCGTAATTTTCATGAAAAATGGAGATAAAGTCATATTTTCCTCTTTGGTTTCAATTTAACATTACGATTGCGATAATCGTTATTATGGATGAAAGTACCGATGTTACATTCCATTGTTGATTTGTTTTTTTTTTTTAAATTTTAAGTAAAGCAATTACAAGCTGCTTACTGTACTAATTTTTTCTAGAAAATTTTTATCTTAATGCGAAAGAACTCAATTTAGGCTGCTCAATAAAAATGGGACTTTTGAGTCATGATGCTATCCTCAATGTAATAAACATTTTTTATTTATTTTACCTTATAATAAACAATGTCTTTATTACAGAACATTTATTTGAAAAAGAAAATTTTGTATTTCGAGAAATTCGCCAGACAATAAAAGTAAAGGAGCCTTATTTTTTTCTAAAGTTGATTCAATGCATTAAATCATGTANAAATAAAAATAGAAAATAGGTAAGAAAAAAAAACATTAAGAATTTCTCTTATTTGAAGTTTAACTCTTAAAGTGTGAGTTAAAACAATGCAATGTGAATTATATTAATTATATATATTCTGTCACTTTACTTGAACACTTACTATAACAGTTTTATACAGTAAGACCAATGTGCCACAGTGCCACCACTAGAGAATTGACAAACTTTTCTCAGAAAAATCCAGTAATATATCAGGATTAAATCAACCATTTTGAAATGCGGCTGAGTTGTGTTTCTTGCAATCGCATCCAACCATAGAATTCGGCTTAGTTTGTTGATCTTGAGATGCCATCTAGTGAAAAGAGATAGAAAGTTTTAGAGTTTGTCGTGCATTGAGTGATATGTGAACAGAGCTGACAGGCTGCCTTCTATGAGTGCGTTCTTGTAGTTGGTTAACCACTTGCTGAATGGAGGAAATAGAAGCTTCTCATGCATAAAAGAATTGCGTAAATGAGTTTTTTTTTAGGAGTCGAACTCACGATCATCTGGCCATAAGGGGAATGGCTTAGTCGTCTTGGATAATGCATATTATATACGCAGCTTCAAAGAGCCTAGTTTAATCATAAGGAATCCAGACAGATTTTAGAAAAGTAATTAACAAATTGAAACTAAAGGCCTGGTTTCTTAGGACAGGTCGGCATTACAAAACGTCTGCTTGAAGCGAGCGCAAACCCCTGATTCGTCAATTTTGAGTTAAACAGCATACGTCATCGAACGCTCAGCGTGAACGACGACTGATGTCCGAATCAACTGCAATTGGATTACAACGTAACTTTAACTACCGAAGCAATGGCGGACAACTTTCAACAGAGCATTGAAATCAGCCAAGATTTTGATTTTAACATTAAACATAGCTTCTTCTTCCTCTTCTTCTTCATTTAGCTAAACTGTAATGTGTTTTTTCTTGCACAAAGTCATTATTTGTTCTCTAAAGCACCATTCGACAATAGCAACATCAATAAAAATTTAAAATAAATATTTGTTTACGTTATTAACGCATGCGCAATGCGAGGTAATGCCTGTGTTGGACCGACTGCTCACGCTGAGCTAACAGTATTTTGTTGGCGTCAGCGATGCGTCAACTTCCTGCTGACACCCAGAGAAGCTTGTCTTAAGAAACCAGGCTTTAACTTGAAAACTATGGTTTTTAAAGTAGAAAACTAATCTAAAAATCAATTAAAATCTATATTACTGGTGTAAAAATTTATTACGAAATAAAAAACATACTTATTCACTAATTTCAGGAAACTTCTTATAAAGAAATATGTTTTACACTGAAGTCAGATGAATTGTTTAATTATATAAAAATTCTATGAAACATAAATGCTTAAAATATGTTTATTATTAATAGAAAGTTTCTGTTACTTCCTTAAATAATCTGTAGAAAGCAATACCAAAAATATATTTACCAATAATGCATTTCAATAAACTGATAAAATGAAATTAATTGCATACTATTCTTCGGAAAATCTTCTGAATAAAGGTAAATTGTCGAGTACTCTTCTTTATTCTAAGTATTTTATAATCTTCTTATGGGAAAAAGGGGATAATTAATGAATCCAGAATTGTGAAAGATTTATTTTAGAAAGCTGGGAAACATCAGTTGTTAATTACTTTTCGATGGTTATTTTACTACATATCAAGATAAATACTAATTATCGGAAAAATCCAGAATGTTAATTTTTTTCAATGATTACCTCCTCGTAGCTTTAAAAATAGAAAAGTGCATTTGCATTTCCATTTTTACAACTGATTAATTACAATGTTTACGAGTAATTTACAGCTGTGGCGTAAGAGCTGGAAATGAAATTGTGGTGAAAAGATTTTGGGTAAAAGTTAAGGGAAAAAAATTGGAATGCATGCACAAATGACGCATTTATTGAATAAGGATTAATTTCCCCCGGCAAAAGAAAATGTAAGTCACCAGTGGTTACAAAACAAAACATGCTTTAACTAATTAACTAAAACTTGTTCAAAATTTACTAATTCCGTTTTAATGTTTAATATAGTAAACACAAGGCCAAATAATGTCTGTATTATGCTTATGAAAATCATAAAAAAATTTATTGAGTAAATACTATTTTTGTGCCTGTATAGCCCACAAAAATTATTTGTTTGCTTTTAAATGTAAAACTTGTTTAATTTAAAATTACTTGTTAAGTTATCGTGTTTGCATATTGAACTGCTTAAAACTCAGTCGTTCTTCTATTTTTTTAATTAAAAAAAGATTAACATTTAATGTAGTAAACATAAAGCTTAAGAATGTTT
Source organism: Parasteatoda tepidariorum (assembly GCF_043381705.1). Lineage (NCBI taxonomy): Eukaryota > Metazoa > Arthropoda > Arachnida > Araneae > Theridiidae > Parasteatoda > Parasteatoda tepidariorum. The sequence continues at coordinate 40,789,091 of NC_092207.1, read as the reverse complement.
GTATTATGTTCATGAGAATCATAACAAATTTTATTGAGTAAATACTATTTCTGTGTTTGTCTGGCACACAAAAATTATTTGTTTGCTTTTAAATGTAAAACTTGTTTAATTTAAAATTACTTGTTAAGTTATCGTGCTTGCATATTGAACTGCTTAATACTCAGTCGTTCTTCTATTTTTTTTATTTAAAAAACGATTAAAGCCTTTTGAAAAATTACAGGATGTAAGATTCTAGAAATTTTTACCCATTCATTCAACATCTTCGAGGCAATAAACGTACGAAACAAAAAACTGCATTTTTTACTCGATCATTTTGAAATTTTACGCGAATAGTAATAGCGTTAATAGAAGTCAGTAAAAAAGTTTAGAAAAAAATAATAGTTGGTTTTGAAATTATAGCTGAAAGTATATTTTTTAATTGTTGTAATTAAAAGGTTCCTTACGAGGGAATTTCAATTTTTTAAAATCAAATTTTTACCTAAACACGTTGTTTATAGGAATTTAAATAAATGTTAAGTGGTTATGTTAATCATGTAACATACCTAGGGATAAAATTTTATTTTGTCGCCTTACTTTTTTTTTCTTGACTGTACCAATCGATAATACATAGAATAAAAATTCCAACGGTAGGCTAATCGTAAGACACGGTTCCTATTAAATTACTGATCTCAAGCTGCACAACCAGCAGTAAGTGGGCTGTGGGTTACACCTTTCATCAGCATGCAATGGGACGGAGGATGCGTGGTATCGGTCCTTGTTAAACTGCTTTACTGTAAAATGCTCAATGCTTAGATCTATGGGTTATCAAAGAAAGGGAGTCATCTCCTAAGCGGTATAGTTGGGCAAAACGAATTATCAAAGTGATTCGAATCAATAGAATATCAATAGATTAGTGAACAGTAGATCAGTAGATTACTGAACAGAATCAATAGATTCTGTTCACTTAGGTAATTTTCACAGAGAGTAATAAACCCAGAAAAATGATTTTTAAGTCTGTTTTCAATAATTATTCATCTTATAGATTTTTGTTTACTTCTAAATTCTAATCTTTCATTCCTTTTGTTACCCAATAAAAACCGATTGGTTATTCCAGCATGTTTAATTATCGCTTTTACTAACCTCCATTTAGGCCAATTAATATGTAATTTTTTTAAATGAATTAATTAGTATGTATTTATCTCTAGTACATTCTTGAGGATTTAGAATGCCATATACAATGATTGTTGCTGTAATTTTACAATATAATTGTTCAAATTGTTATTATTCTTTCTGTCTGTAGTTAATGATGCCTTTTTATTGTCACATTATATTCCTATTTCTTCCAGTTTTTTAGCATTCCTAGCCCCATTAATAGCTTAACAAGCACCAACTATAGTGCTGAATTATGATATCCTCAATGGTAAACGGATCATGTAAAAAAATCCCCTTGACGTCAGGCTAACCGTGGGAAGTTTTCATGGTTGTCCTCTCCATGTCACGCGAATGTGGGTTGATTTTACCGAAAGCTTCTCCACGATGAATAGTTTGATCCAGGAGCTCCCTTTTCTTCTGAGTTGGGTTCAAAATTACAAAGCTACGGTGTTGAACGTCAATAGTAGTAAAAAAACGCTACCTATTTTGTAAAAAAAAGACCTCTGATAAAACAGGATTGAAAAAATAAAATGAACCCTAAAAAACATGAGTATTGTTTAAGAGCTAAAGCGGTCTCGAATCTTTTCGAAAAATAGGGGGGGGGGGNGGGGGGGGGGTCGTTTTTCTTCTCAGGAAAAGGTGCGATTTTCTGACCTATAATATATATATTATTGTTATTCTTTTTCTCGTAAGCAACCGATGTTCCTTTTTTATCAGCCTCCCAGCTCTCATACAAATCATGCGATTTGGATCACATTTCGAATTTAGTGATTCAGATCAGTGATTCGAATAAATTAATTCAAGTCATGTGTTTCGGATCATTGATTCGTATGAAGTGATTCGGATCAGACCTCCTAATCACGTGATTTGGACTACTATCCAAATCAAGTGATTTAGTACACTACACTAATTCAAATAACTGATTTAAATCATGTGATTCGAATCACTGATTCTTATGAAGTGATTCAGATCACTGATTCGAATAATGCAACGTGGATCAATATTCGAATCAAATGATATGAATTAAACGATTTGTATCATCATTCGAATCAAATGATTCAAATCACTGATACAAATCATCTGATTTGAATCACTGACTCTTACGAAGTGATTCGGATCAGAGATTCGAACAATGCAACTCGGATCAATATTCAAATGAGGTGATTCAGATCAGTGATTTGGATAACACAATTTGGTTCACTATTTGAATCACGTGATTCAGATCACTAATTCTAATCATGCGATTCAGATCAATGATTTTGAATCAAATGATTCAGTTCATTGACATAAATCATGTGATTTGAGTCACTGATTCTTATAAAGTGATTCGGATCACTGATTCGTAACATGCAATCCGGATTACTATTCGAATCAAGTAATTCAGATCACTGATTCGAATCATGTTATTTGGATCAATAATTCTAATAAAGTGATTCAGTTCCCTGATTCGAATTGGGAGATTCAAATCACGGATTTAATGTGATCACTGATTCATGTGTTTCGGATTACTAAAACCTATGAAATGATTTGTTTCACTGATTTGAATCATGCTATTTGGATCACAATTCGAATAAAGTGATTCAGATCAGTAATTTGAATCAAATGATTCGGATCAGTGATTCATTTTAAGTGATTCCTTCCATCACTATTCAATTCAAGTTATTCAGATGACTGATTCAGATTCAAGTTATTCAGATAAATCAAGTGATTCAGATCAAGTGATTCGGATCAATGATTTGAATCAAGTGATTAGGATCTCAATTCGAATTGAGTAAATTGGATCAATAATTTGAATTACATAACTCAACTGCAAATCACGTAATTTGAATCAAATGCTTCAAAACACCAGTCAGCTTAGATTATAAGTACAGTTGACTTACCAGGCACTCTTTTTCCGTTTACCAAATGTCGATAGAAAAAATTTACTGTTTTTCCTATTAATGAAGTCAAGTGAATAAATATATTTATCATATCTTTCGTATAATTATATGGCATGTGTTATTAGAGGCTATAAATACTTTTAAACTATGGTTATTTTAAAGAAACTACAAATGAAAAACGTTACTATTTTTTTATTTATATTTTACCAGAATTCATCGAATGGTTTGATTGGGAAATCTAAATAATGAATAATCTTAGTAAAAACCATTATAATGAATGCTTAAGAATCTCCAAGATTTTACAAGACAAATTCAATTATATATGGCATAGCATCACTGTGAAACAAAACTGAAATTTAAGATACATTAATTCATTAAAATTTAAATCTACTCCGATAAAATCAACTGCTCCGATCAATCCTGATTTGAATCGTAGTTGATTCAAATCCGTTGAAAGTTGGTTATTCAAATCATTGAATTGGTACCCAACTCAAGTAAACAAAAGATCAAAACAAATACTAATCTATCTAACAAATAAATACCTATTTAATAATTAAGATTAAATTAGATAAATATATTTTTACGTAATTATAAAAACAAGTAAATTTAGTGGAATGTAATTATAAAAATAATTTTTTATGTAATTATAATAAACTTTAAGCAATTAAAAAAATACTCATGTTAGGCTTCAAAATTAATGTTTCCAAAAAACACTATTCATTAGCTTTTCTAATAAACGGGGCAAATTTTGCTTACTATTTGCGTTATATATTTCATACACACACGAAATATAAATGTTTAATAAAATGCAGCTTTCCTATTCTTATACACATATAGAGTATATTCTCTATTAGTCTACTATCTTTTCTTTTTTTTTTTGTTAAAAAAATAAGAGAGAAAATAGCATTGTGGAAATGGTAATTCATGTTTTGTTTGTCTGGAAAAAAAGTTTAACAGAAAGATATACTGTCGCTCTAAAGTAAAACGAATAAATAATTCGTTAAATTTCAACAAATATTTATAAAAACTCTTAGATTAAATTACTATATATGCTTCGTATGAATAAAATTCAAATTTTTTTCTAAATTAAAAGTAGCTATATTTCTTTGAAAGAAATTGAGCCATACGCTTAGGTTCTGTACATTTCGAAAATTTTTGTTTTTAGTTTTTCTTACATTAACTGCTACGTCTTTTTGCTCTTTAAGAAAAAATAAATAAATAAGAAACTACTTTTTTTAAATTGAGCTAATTTTCGCTTATACTTTCATTTTAGCAAGAATTGCATAAATATTTTTTTTCATTCCGATGCAAGTCTTACTAATTTCAATAAAACGATGAAAAGTATTTTAGTTTTAAATTACTTTCTCAAATAACAAAGCACTTACTGCAATTGAGAATTAATAAATAAAGGAAAAAAAAGACTAACAAATTAAAACTTTAATATCATGTCTTTCTCAAAACTTGGAAGATTCAATTTAGAACATTCTAAAAAATCTCATATTCAATCTTATTTCCGTATAAGTAATGCCTTTACTACTTTCTTCATTCAAATAACCCATCTATCAATGCGTGTTCTATATTAGATATCGATTTATTCTTTCTGCATTCTGGAAGAAAATTGAAAATAAAAGCTATCTATCCAATCTTTCTCCTTCTTTTTTATTCTTTCTTTTATTTTCATTCTTTTCTGTTTTTCTTTTCACAGGTGTAGTGATCCGGAAAAAGATACTAGATTTTCATCACTTGTTTTCAAGGAGAAGTTTTATACCTTTTGAGACAGCGAATCTGTACTGTCATTCTCTGGGAAAGAGAGAGTTGATTACGAATTGTTTTCCACTTTATAGACCCTCCGAGTTATTCTTTATAGTTTTTATTGCAAATTCCACTGAATTATAGATTGTTAATAAGCAGAATTATAGTTTTATGTTAAGTAGTAAATTTATAAGTACTTGAAGAAAAATTTGTTTGCCCTTTAATAATGAGAATATTATTAAAGGAATTTTATACGATTAATATTTTCTTTTTACTCATTAATTATTTTTCGGTTCAAATTATTATTTTCTACTGTAGTTATTCTTGTTAGTATTTAAAGTAAATTCCACTGCGTTTTATAGATTTTTAACAAGGAGCATTATAATTTTATGTTAAGTAGTAAATTCATTAGTACTATAAGCATATTTTGACGCCCGTTGGCTGAGTGGTCGCGCCACTGGTCCTTGGTTCGATCCTTGGCCGGGCAAGGTTGACACAGTCTCTCACCCCTTCAGTGGATAGATAAAATGAGTAGCGAGGATGCTAATGAACTAAACACTGGAGGTTCCAGGATGGGCTGACCATCCAAACGGATCATCTGCTCTTGTATCCCAGAGCCCAAGCTCAAGAAAACAAAGATGGACACAGTAGGCCTTGGCCCTCAATGGGCTGTAGCTCCACTGAATTTTTATAAACCCATTTTTGCTTGACACGCTTAAGAAGTATGGTAATATAGTTCAACCGTCAACCATATTAAGGTAACATCATACCAAAGAAAATCAATTATTTCAAAACCGTTGTTTTTATTGAACTAAAGAAACATATATAAACGTCAAATCTCTCAAACAAATTGATTCAACTCCATAATACGATTCAATTCCATAATACGATACAAGTTTGCAGCAGTCTTAATATAATGTACACTGTTAGAAATGTCACGGAAAAATTGAATAAATAATAATTTATTTAATTGTTACTTTACTATATTCTAACAAAGCTGTCAAATATACATGCATAAAATGGTATTCAAACTGTTAACTTTGAGAAAATCATATATCAACTGCTTTCCCGTAATACTGTTATACAATCAGAATTTTATCGCACCAACTATGCCCGGCTAATGAAGCTACTTAATTCCTTGTAGCTGGGTACATATTATAGCCGAGAGGGCTAATCTGTCAATCTCATGACGGACAGAACAAGGTTTGAGTCCAAGCATTGACTCCACTGTATTTTCTCTATTCCTTTCAGCACATGAAAAGTTTTCAGTGTCCTGCACTCCACAAATTGTGACCGGGGAGTGCAGGGCAAGCAAAAGAACTGAACGGAAAGCCTAGCTACAATGACCAATTAAATTTCTTTTTTAAGACTTTGAAACCATGCTAGTTGTAAAGGGTTAAAAACCGTAAAATTTGTATTCATGGTTTTTTGACCATACTAGTTGTAAACGGTTACAGAACCGTAAGAGTACGAAGTGTTCTTTACCGTTCTTACTGATGCATGTTATTTTACCGTAATTTTAGAATGAAAATTCTAACAGTGTTTCAATGTATTACGTTGTGGAGACGTTCTTGATTTCCTAATTCTGAACTTAGTTTCGATGTACTTTTATTTCATTAAATTATTAGCTTCTGATGTTTGACTCAATCATTTATGGTTTGTCAGTGAAAGTAAGGTTAAAATTAGTAGTAACGGTATTAAAATTACTAGTGAGTAATAAGAGGTACGTTTTGAAAATGTTTGAGGTGTGTGCTTTGCTGATAAAAATCATTTTAATCGCATTTCTTCGACCTGATTACACGATACTATGGTTCAACTTGAACAGAAACTTGACTCAGTTAAATATATCACTGAAAGTAGTGGAGGTAGCTTATATGATAGAGCCCTCGTCTCTCAATGAGGTGCCAGGCTTAAATTCCTGCGGTGGCTGGTCGATGGAAATTCAGCATTCGGTATAGTGCTGAAGTAAAATATCCTCCTTGGTAAAAGGATCATGGGTAACGTCTCGATGCCACCAAGCTGATCGCAGAAAGGTTTTGTGGTTTTCCACTCTGTGTAACACAAATGAGAGTTAGGTCCCTCAAAAAGTCCTTCACGATGCAAAATATCTCCCAAAACGTGATCCAAGAGTTCCCTTGTCTTCTTGATTGGGTTCGAAATTACAAGGTTACGGAGTTGAGCATCAGTGTTCGTAAACTCTGAATTTGTTGGCTGTTCAACGATGATTATAAAATTAAATAAGAATAAATACCTTATTAAACTTACAACGAATTTGCACCGTATTGTGGCTGGCGCATGCAATTTAAAATTATGTAAATTATTAATGTAGTTTTATATCACAACAGTTTGTTTACTGTTTTACGCGGCTTTTCAGGCCATAAGCTGGAACATGAACTGAAATTATTTGATTTTATTAAATGATTGTTTGATCACATTGATTTTTTTTAGAAATAAAATATTACATTTCAATACAGTCGAATTTATTTGTAACAAGAATGCTGAAACGAAATATCATTAAATCAGAGTAGCTCAATAATCATCAAGCTCATTAAATCAGAGTAGTTATGAAAACAGAGTCAATCAAAATTAACAAAAATAAGAACTATTGTGTACAAAAACTAACTACAAAATTTATATTGTTTAAAATTAAATTTTAAATTTTTTTTATTGAACTTCGGTAATTGTTTGAAGCATAAGAACACATGGCCCGAAAAATAGATTACTTCTTGGTGCTGCTGGAATTTGTGATGGCAATTTCCTTCATGGCAATTTCCTTCTTTTTGGGTTAGTGGTGGTGGTACAGTTTATCTTTTTACACCATTATTAGACCATGCGTTTAATAAACATTTGGTCAGAAATACACCCGTTCGTGATGCGTGAGCAACTTTGAGTATTGAATATATTCAATTATTTGTACACCAAAATTTTCTGATAAGCGCAGCAATTGTACGATTTATGGTATGGGATTTGAGAAGGCATTGTTTGTTTTTATTATTTAATGACGTGCAATTTTTTTAAAAAAAATGTTATAACATATAATGCCATTTTAAAGTGAATAAATATTAAGTGAACCGTCAAATACCTTCTTCCTGATGGCTCCAATAAAATAATTTTCAAAAAGTTTTGAAAACTGACATTGAGAGAGATAATTATTAAAAGTCTCCTTGTTTTAATTGAGGTCATTTAAATTAAGAGTTCGGCATTAACAAGATCAGCTGCACTTACAAATACAAGGAATTTTGGTTTATCGTCTGGTAAAATGTTTGACCATGAGCTTTGATCACTTAAACATTAAAAGTCTTATCAATAGAAATATTAATAATAATCTTTTAATATCAATAAAATATTTTGAAGGTTTATCAACAAAATGTTTTCAATATTTGCGATAAAGTATGATAACACCTTATTTTTAACTTTCCAGATTATATTTTATTTTGCTATCACAATTACCTCTATTATGCCAGACAAGAGATAAATTTTGAAAAAAAAATTCCTTATATTCGTGTCAAAATATTTTCTAAAATTATTTTTTGTTATATTTATTTTTTATTTTTTTTATGAATGTTACCGTCATTTGAAATAAAATATTTGTGATTTAATGCAATTTTTTTTAATATTACAAAGACTGTGAACTTGTTGCAAAGAAGTATATTGCTTAATTTTATTTAATCGAACTTATTCATGAAGTTCAGTAATTTCATGTTAAGCATATGTTTTACTGCTTATCATATTTTACTTATAAAACCTATAACATTAATCATCACACTAAAAACAGCTTTTCTAAAATCATATGAAGAAAAATATTTTTTTAATTTCCCCCTACTTATTTTTATATATTTTTACCAAGAATTTGAATGATCCCTTACATAACAGTAGATTTAAATTCGAGTGTAGTCTATACTACTCTAAATTATTTTTAAAAAAAATTCTGATCAGCTATTTAGTTACAAAATCATAGATAGCTGACATTTTTTTCTCATCATTTTAATATTTATAATTATTTCAGTGCCAAATAATGATAAAAAATCATCAATCACTAAATATTTCTCTTTTGTGGTTCTTTAAACTCGAGTATTTCTCTCTCTATTGGCAGCATTATACTTATTATTCATTTAGTTCGGTTGTCCTATGTACTAATTTAAGTAGTGTTAAAAAATTAGTTAAATATTATGAATTTATTCAGATTATTTTTGTTAAGCAGTCTTGAGTATTAATTTAAATAGTTTTGAATAGTTAGTAATAAGCTGACGAATTATCTAAAATATTTTTGCATTTTTATAGAATAATTTAGCTGCGAAATAATTATTTAGATTTATTCTTTATTGTTTAAAAATGTCTGAAGAAATTTTTAACATAAATGGTACTATGGTGCGGCCTACTGGTATACCAATTATCGATGATGGTGATACTTTAATTGAGCAATTATACGATACTCAAGTTAAGGCTCTAGAGGTGCGTAAGAAAGTAGTACAGCACGTGATGGATCATCAGAATGACTTTTCTATCTCATCTCACTACTGTGATGGAAATGATTTAAATACATCCATTGCCTACTATGCTAAAATGTTCTGGTTCATACTTATGGTAGTTTGTGAGATTTAATTGCTATCGGGCAGATTTCAAATCAATACTAAAATTCCACACATACGGAGTTTTGGCAATGTTATGTACTACTTTGGAAAATAGTCAAAACTGCAATTAAAGTACTTTCAGGTGAGCAACAGCTAGACAATGAAAAAATTTGAATAAATATATTAAAGACTAATTAAGTTAAGATTGGAAGAAATTAAAGTTTATATGTTCTAGAGGATAATTTTGAGAGATAACCAAGCTGGTCGACAAAACATGTATTTTTTATTTCACTGGCACGCTCTGTCATAAATTGAGATAAAATAGATAGCCAATTCAAATATTTATCTGAAGAAATTTATTTGTTTAAGAAAATTTTCGAAGTTATACATACATAAGATGAGAGTAAATTGATCGTGTGACAAAAAATAACGTTAGTTTAATAATCGAGGGAAAAAAGGAAAGGAAAATCTTTTCTCAATTGCATCATGACCAGACAGCGTTAAAAATCTCAAGTGTTTTGTGAAGCAAAATATGATAATTGTTTGATTGTTTCGCTTCTTCGTTTAGCAACTGTCTGGGAAATGAGTTCAAGACCATATTTATATAACCTTGAACGAACGCGTTCAACCACAAATGTAAATTGGTACTTTGCCTTGTTTAAAAGTGGTATTTTAATTAGGAATTTTTTTTATGATGCTAATAAATATATATGATTAAAATGTAAAGCCGTGAATTGTAGTTTTTTCCTTTCCTGTCTTTCTCTTAAAATAATCAGTTGAAAACGAATGTTTTTATTTACTTTTTATTTACTTCCTATTAAGAGAAATTGGAAGGATATTGTATTTTGAATGAAATACAATAGCAGAATTTAAGCTTTTGCTTTTTATTGCAATGGTGTAAATTGTTAGAATTTAAACTGAGTCATATTGAAAACTTGTGTTTTCAAGAGCAGAATTTAAGCATTTACTTTTTATTGCAATGGTGTAAATTGTTAGAATTTAAAATGAGTCATAGAGCAGAATTTAAGCTTTTGCTTTTTATTGCAATGGTATATATTGTTAGAATTTAAAATGAGTCATAGAACAGAATTTAAGCTTTTGCTTTTTATTGCAATGGTGTAAATTGTTAGAATTTAAAATGAGTCATATTGAAAACTCGTGTTTTCAAAAGCAGAATTTAAGCTTTTGTTTTTTATTGCAATGGTGTAAATTGTTAGAATTTAAAATGAGTCATATTGAAAACTTGTGTTTTCAAGAGAAATTTTCAGAAAATTTCATAGCCCAAGCGAATGCCATTCAAAACATGACTTTAGCAGAATACTACACTATAAAGAATAGACCACACTACACTTTAAGAAATTCGGAAGGAAATTACGGTATAAAGTACCGGCACTTTGGATGCAAGATTTATATAATCCATTTTACCGTAAAATCCATTTTCACGGTAAAATATTATACCGCAACTTTTACAGTTAAATTTATTTAATTACAACGATTCAGTGATTGTATTGTAATTATTACTGTAAATATTATGGTATATCATATTTTTTGTTCGATGACATCTTCCAGTAAAAATGAAGTTTACGGTAAAAAGTATCCTCACACTGAGTGCCGGTATCTTTTTTTTACCTTAATTTGATCTGGAATGTTTTACTGGGTATAAACAAATACGTTTCAAAAAACAAATTTCTGACATTAATTTCAATATATTACAATCAAATTTTAAGAGTTGACTAACAATTTTATTTTAATATTAATTATTTGTTAGCTATTTTTAGAAAATAACTCCTCAATTTCAAAGAAAATAAAATTTTTTTGAAATGATTCTTGTAATGGCGTCATGTGGACATATACTGGTGGACAAAATTATGAGATGGAAAGCATTTTCGCAATTTCATTCGCACATGAAAGATACCCGCACACCGCTCTATATGTTTGACAATGGTTCCGTGAATGCCCAAAGGTACAGACAGGAGGTCCTAGAGCCCTATGTGCGTCTTTTCAGGGGCGTTGTTGGCCCTGAGTTCTTTTTTATGGACAACAATGCGCAACCACACAGGACTCTCATGGTTGATGAGTATCTGGAAAGCGAGGATATTCAGAGAATGGATTGGCCAGCCAAATCCCCTGACCTGAATCCTATTGAACATGCTTGGGATGCTCTTGGGAGAGCTATTGCGATGCGCCAACCTCCCCCCAGAACGATTCTGGAGATAAAAATTGCTCTGGTGGAAGAATAGGAGGGCCTTCCACAAGTCCTCCTTAACTCCTTTATCAACAGCATGCGTACTCGTTGTGCATGCTGTCTGTCTGTCAGGGGTGACCATACATCATACTAGAGGCAACACACACTGTACAAGCCTCAATTTTATTGTTATCTTTTATCCTTAAGTTCTGACTACATTGGATTTATTGGCAACAGGCCTTGCCAGTGAATGGCACTTTCATTTTTGGTTTGCTTACTTTATTATCATGGAATAAGCAATATCCATACCAAATTTCATTTATTTATATTCAGTATTTTTTGAGATATATTGGAAAATGTCTTCCATCTCTTAATTTTGTCCACCAGTGTAGGTTACGAGATGGAAATTTAAGAAATTCACTCTTTAATTTGACCTCAAAACCTGAAATATCATTTGCCAGTTGCAGAAGAAGGGATAATTGAACTCCCAACTAAATGTCATCATTTTAAAATACGACTTTTGCAAAATTTTCTATTGTTTGAAAAATGTCAACCTCGCTTTGCTGATTTGTCAAATTTTTTTCTAAAGTGCCCCCATTAGTATTTTCAATTTAGGTCACATTTGTCATAAAGTTAAATATTTTTTATTTTTTATCAAAAGTGACTCCTGTAAATTGCTAACTGAAAGCTGATTGAAGCTTAAATGATTGATTTTTTTTTATTTAAGAGGTTTACAACTGAAGAGAATAAAGGTATAAGAAAAAATGTGGTTTTCGTGCTGCAAATTCACAAAAAATAATATTTTATTTTTTAAATAGTTACTTGAAATTTTAACTTTTTGAAGCATTTTCTCTTATAACAAGATGTTTTGACTGCTTTTTTCAGAATGAGTTTCTGTTCAATTTTAAAATTAAATGGTATATTTTATAGGGATGACTCTCTGAAAAAGTACTATTGTTCCAAAAAGAGGCATGTTTTGCATTGCAAGCCAGGGAAATTAAAACCGAATCTAGCCCCAGTAACATATACATTGAGTAAAATTTTACTTTCTATACTTTGAGTTTTGGGTTGCAATGTATAACCAAATTTAAGGCCCAACTCCAAACTAGAAGCCTTTCAAGAAATATCGAATTTTTTAAATTATGAATTTTAAGTAGTTTTTGGTTCAAATTTGCAAACAAATATACAACCTAACTGCAAAGATTTTCAAAAATTTCCAAAATTTCCGAACTATGAGTTTTGATAAAAATAAAAGTGCTTAAAAAAGGCAGACAATGTTTTTTAACCTGTCACACTTTCCCTTGAAATTTAGTAACATTTTATCAAAAAAAAATATTTCGATTGCTCTTTTAAGATATTATTAGATTGGCATTCCTTTAATGTTTGAGCTTCTTTAAAAGTATTCAGGTCAATAATTTAAATTCGGCGATGTACGATGTACACGTAATTTAAGATAGTTAATTTTTCAGCTTTTGAATTGATACAAATTTTCACTTAAATATTGAGGTTTCGCTTGTCGTTTTATTCATTTAGTTAACCACTTCTCCTCCAAATTGCATGAATCTTGTTAAAAATATTTATACTCAAAAATGTAGTTTCAGAAAAGTAATTTTGTCAAATTAATTTCCATAGTGTTTCTTTCAACTTTGAAATTTAGTCTATTTTTTTACAAAATTTTGAGATTTTTAAGAATGCCAATATAAGATTAAGTGACTCCTTAGCTCATAATCGCATAACCATCATATCGCAATCATCATATCGCAATCATCATAATCATCATATCGCAAATTATTGTGTAGAAAAAAAAATGTAAATTTCATTAAAAAAGTTTTTTTAATTTTTTTTCCAAAATATTTTCTGTAACGTCCATGTTATCACATATTTTTTCATGCAGTGTTTTTGCCAGCTATTTTCAGACAAAATTACAGCTGTTTTCCACAATGAATGGGGCCATTTAAAGAATAAATTTTCAGAAAATGCTAACGTTGTTAAATGAATGTTTCGCGCTATGAATTTGTAAAAAATAATTATTCTTAAATTTCCCTCATTAATACATAAAAATATATCTTAAATAGTTTAATACACACCTTAAAATTGAATAAATAAAACAGTATTTTTTTTTTAAAAAAAAAACAAGTTTTGTTTTTAAAAGTTACGAATTTCGTTTATATGTGCATTTATAAACATCTACAAATATATTTCTAAACAGATATTAAGATGAAGAAATATCACCCGGGCTTTAAGCCATTGGACTATGATTTTGTTATATACTATTTTCGCAAAAGAAATTTAATTCTTATTCTCGAAACATAAATTTACTACTTATTCTCGTAAAATAAAATTTGCTTGTTCTTGTTAATTAGATTATATTCAGGTTTCATGTATATTTGGATCTCAAATTTAATTGTACACGGAGCAATAAATTCTGTTAAAATTACCGTACTATGTGGTAATGAATTTTTTGAAAAAAAAAACATATCTCTGGTTAATCAAACTATAACATACGGTACAGTATTTAAACCATTCATNTAATACACATATTGAAATAAAGTGATTTCTTAAAATTACAATCAAAACCAAAAGGAGCCTAATTAAAATAATTAATATTTTTCATTTTAAACAGTGTAAAAACCTAAAATTAGTGTGGTAACTTACGTTACCAAAAAGGGAATTGCAAAAATTTGCAATATGCTTGAAGGCAAAATTCTGTTCTTATACAAATGTTAATTGATTAAGATTATATGTATCATTTTTCTGACATGTTTAAATATTTCTTATGTCTAGATTTAAAATTTTATTTCAAAAGTTAAATTAAATATAATTTTTTAAACGGGTAACTTACGTTACAGTAACTTACGTTACGAAATTCACTTTGTATCAAACTTTTATTCCAATAATATACAGATGCAAATTAGGATATTTAAACAGTATAGTGCAAGGGAGAAAAAGTGTGCATGAAGAAATTTTTGATTTACACACTTGATTCACGCATTACTATGCAAACTTATAATGTCCTCTTATAATGTCCTCTGTTATTAACTAGTACAGGGAGCTCAATTCTTTTCACCATGTTCTCTTTCTGGCAAAATATTCCATCTCTTTTTTCTAGCAATTTCCTATAGATTCCCACAGCAGCTATTACATTGACTTTAAATTCTTGCTCTTCAACAGACATTACCACACCAGGATGTCCTCGTATCTAATCGTATACCAATCCCCAGCTTTTATCTTGGATTCATCATCTTGTTTTTCAACATCTTTCACTAAGAAACCCTTCTGGTATGCCTTCTTGTACTTTTAAATGGTGGATCTGCTTAATGCTTTTAATCTGTGGAGCTTTTGAGAATAGACCAGAAAGATGTAACTTTTGCTGACACTTCTTAATATCTTCTGGTGTGATTTCTACCACATTTATTTTTGTTGAATGCTCTTGTGTTGCTGCCGCAAACTCAGAGGCATTGGTGACAATATGTTTTCCTCTCAATACGACATTTCTCACACTCCTTTCAATAGATCCACCTGTCCCATCAACAGGACCTTTGCCATGTGACGTGGCAAAATAATTCCACATCAATTTTTTCCCATGATGAAGCTCTAGAACAGATAAGACCGAAACTATATATCGATTCTTGAACAGGCTGCTTGGCCCATCTGACTAGATGTAAACATTTTTGATATCCAGAGGCAAAGTTTCCTAAATGCAATCCATATATGGCACTACCATTTCTTTAGTGTGATCTAAATCATTACTTATGAAGGCCATAGAATGATGCTTTCCGGAGTACCATGCTGATATGGTGAAAATACTGACTTGCTTCTTCGTCCAGTGTGCGGTCCAGCGTCTTGGTATTCACATGAATAATTTTCTGCGAAATCTATTTGAATGATTGAAGTGTCCTTATCGAATGATGGTAACGTCGCAGTTAGGACTTGCCTTCTGTAAGCAAGCGATTGGTTTCAACATGGTTTCGAAACTGTGGCTTCATGCTCTTTATGTGTTCAGACAAATATTCTGAATTTCCTTCTTCTAAAATTTTTTTCAGTTGGCCAGCATCATCTTCCTTCGATACATAACAATTCAAATCATTTAGGTTTTATTTTTGGGTTATTTTGTTTAGGGAATCTTCAAGTTGATGAGAACAAGTTTCACATTCTCCGGACCAGCACTTATCTGCTTTTTCTGAGCATAAAAATAAATATCTGAAGAATTTCGAAAGATGGAACATTATAGAATTTGCTGAAGGCTTCAGTAGCTAATCCGAAGTTTTCGTAATACTTACAAAGACAAACATTTCTTGGGAGTTTGATACTAAGCAAGACATGCTTTGGACGGAGATCAAAGAACTTAGTTTTTCCAATTTTGCATTCTGAATTTTTTCCATAAACATTTAGTGCATTTCTCGAACTGAATAAAGAAGATGCCTTGCTTGTACTTTCTTTTCATCACCATTAGCATTTCCAATTATAATCACATCCATAACTCCTGGTGCTTGTCGAGAGATTTCGTCCAATTTCGAAAACATATGAATGCTAACACCCAATTAAATGAGTTAATGCAAATATTTTCAATAAAATTAATATCTTAAGTCAGTGTTTATTTATTTAAACTTTGGTATTGTAACTGGATACACCTTATTTAGTTTACATGCCAATTTTCAAGAGAAATAGACTCATTTTACATTGGTAACTTACATTACATGCATGTCAGTAACTTACGTTACACATATTGAATAGTGCACAAAACAATAAATAAATAATATTTGAAAAGAAAACTATTGCTGCTTATTTAGTGTTAGCCTTTAAGAAAGAAAAAATATTATTCTTACTTTTGTATTACTTGATCTTTTTTACACATAAAAACTTTTCCTAGTTTTTGGTAACTTACGTTACATGCAATAATGTTTATTTGAAATTTATATAAATAAGTGAATTTAACAACAAAAACTTATTTTTACACTGCACAATATTTCTATTAAGTGTGATAAACAATATTTTGTCTTTGGAACATTTTGAAATGAAAATAATGCTAACTTACTGATTTTCAAAATCTGACCATGTTCTTCACCCAAATCAGAACAAGCAAATGCCAATGTTCAATGGGTTGCCAATACTAAAAACCTAAATTCTCAAACAAAATTATGATAAATTATCAAACTTCAAACCTTTCTAATTCAGAAAACATCCAAAATAATAACATTATTCTTATTTGAATTTTCCAATGCTTTTCCCCCTTTTCATGGAATTGCCCACCACACATTTTGTAAAAAAGCTTAAAACTGAAAAGTAAATTTTACCGAATCAATGGTTTAATGCCCTCCTCTATGGTGTCATAATAAAATTACAAAATTTTTCCACATGCAATAAATTTTATAACTTATTATGAATTTATATTTTATTGTTAATTTTATCAAAAACATGAGCAAAGTCCAACGGTAGTAATCACCGACATTTTTGGTGTTTCTATTGAATCAGAAACACATAAAATTTTCCCAAATTTAGTAAATATGACCATTTTTTTTTTAAGTGTACGCGTTCTCGTAAAAGAAATTTATCTAGACTAGGCATATCTTAGATTTAAAAAATTTATTAATGAGGTCGCTAATACTTTATCTTCTTTACGTTGCATAACAAATAAAACTATTATGAATGTTAATATTTTTCATGAAAAGAAAAATGATTACATAAGTAGTGTTCGATAACAAGTGATCAAAGTTTCTGTTATAATTTGAGTTTCAATCAAATCAGAAATCATTGTTTGAACCCACTCATCATTGAACCGATCATTGAACCCACTCTCCTTTTATAATCATATTTTCTTTTCAAAAATGACTGAATTAACATGTTACGGTTGTAATATCAGTTAAGTTAAGCGATGGATGATAAAAGCTCATTAGATAGAAAAATTTGGTGAATCACTAGAATATTCGTTTTTTTTTTAAAAAAAAAAAGAGGTGATTTTCCATTAAAAGATTGGCTTTTTCGATTCATTTTTGGATTATTGCTTATCAAATTGCATTTTTGTGGATGTCTATACTTAGTTCAAATGATAACGCTTTCTTTTGCAAAAAAAGTTAACATTTCAATCAAGTTAACATTTCAATCTTTTTCTTTAATCAAAATTTTTTTACAAAATTTGAAATATAGTATATAAAAATAAATTGTGTTCGAATTCAGAAAGTCTAAAAAACAAAGTTGCAAAGTCTAAGAAATTATTTTTGAAGTCTTAGAAACTAATTTTGAAAGCACTATTTATCGAGTAATTGTACAGATAATGCAGAAATAATTTTGATTTGCTTTCCTATTTTTAATTTTTTAGATTGTTTTTTTCACAAAAAAGTGAATTTTTCTTCTTTTCATTTTAATAATTGAAGTGATCATATTATTCTGTATATATCTGGAAAATAGAAGATGTAATCTTTTCATCAGCCCACACGATTATATCCGCAAAAAAGAGTGCTTTCTGATATTGTATCAATATAGCCAAAGCTAAATATATCAATACAATAGTGTGAGGAGCACTCAAAAATTTTTTACAAAAATTACAACAAATAAAATAGAACACAATAAGCAAAAATAACACGTTAAAACAGAAAATAAAATAAAATAAAAAGAAAAAAGAGAATAAAGCATAAAACATAATCTATAAAGGGAGTAGCGAATTCAAATGTACTTACATGAAAATTATGTTTTATTCTCTTTTTCTTTTATTTTATTTTCCGTTTTTACGTGTTATTTTTGCATATTGTGTTCTATTTTATTTGTTGTAATTTTTGTAAAAAAAATTTTGAGTACTCCTCACACTATTGTATTCATATATTTTGCTTTGGCTATATTGATACAATATCAGAAAGCACTCTTTTTTGCGGATATAATTGTGTGGGCTGATGAAAAGATTATATCTTTCATTTTCCGGATTTTTTTAAAAAAATTTATCCCTTTTTTTCCACAGTTGTTTGTTATTTTTTTATTATTATTTTTCTCTTTCCAACTTTTTTCATATGCCTGTAATTTTCCTTTGTTATATCTTCATTTTGAACTTTTCTTATGAGTTCTGTTTACTTGCAGCTTATGCGCAATAAATGAAACTTATTGTTTTTCTTAATTTTCTTCATGTTTTTTTTGTATTTATTTTGCTATATATATATATAGAATTAATCATCACTACAGATTAAACTGTAGAGGAGAATTCTTGAACTGAATAAGAGAAACTGCGCAAATTTTTGACTAATTGACACTGAATATAAATGAAGTGAACTTTTAAAAACGTGTTTTCCTTAACCAATAACGTAAAGCAGCCCGTAAGGGCAGAAAATAATAAAAAAAAATTTAAATTATTTTAGCTTTATTAATTGTGTCGGTATAAGTCGGTCAGTTTTGTGTATGATTTTGTTGTTTTCATTGATATCGGTTCGTTGATTCTTTATTTCTTTCTTTATTCTGTAAAAGAATAGATATTTAGTTGGAATATATATATGAAATTATTAAATTTTTAAATGTACGCAATAGTTTGGAAAATGAAACTTCCTCTTGATCATCATATACGCACTTTATTGTGTAAGGTAATACTCAATACTTGTTAATTTTCTACACTTAGGAAAACAAACAAATAACATTAGCACTAAAACTGACGATATTTTCCAAGAATGACTATTGTGGTGATTTTGACCGTAATATGGAACCAATAATAAATATTTGATTTTAATTTTTAATTATAATATCCTTATAAAAAGTTGGGGAAGGTTGTTTTATTAATTTTAACATATTACTGTACTTGAAATTGTATTTTTTTATTCTATGAAAAACTTACCTTTATTTTCAGAAAAAAATTATATGACCATAAAAAAGTTGTATATCATGTTGGATATTATCATACTATTTGAAATAAAAGTTTTAAAAAAAAACTCTGTAAAATTTTCCTTATATAGGTTTCAGTCATGAGAAAAAATTTTGTTTTGGAAAGATAATTGACGGCGTTATTACTTGCAGTTTCAGCCAGGAAACCGAGAAAATAGAAAAAGAGGATTAGCGAAAACTTTGTGGCGAGTTGTACACTTTAATTTTTTTTGTGTGGAATTCATGGCTGCAACTTATAGGAAAAAAGGCAAACTGGTCACCTTCCATTCAACTGGAAAAACATATCTTTCCTGGAGAATTAATCTTGGAGATTTTCTTAAGTTCGGTTCAGTTCTCAAGATACAGAATCTTTTTGTTACATCAATACATAGTAATAATTTTGTGATCCATTACTAATTATTCAAGGAAAAAAACATGGTGGTTGCGCATGGCTTTGTCAAATTTGGGAAATTGTTCTCAATGTAGCCGTATTTCAATAACAATCGAAAATTCTTTTGCCCATATAAAGTGTGAAAAAATGTTTGTTGTGATTTTCCCCCCTTGCAAAAAATAACGGATTAACTAGTTTTCAAAACGACATATTCATCAAACTGCATGTTTATCCATTTTTCCTTTCCGAGAAGCCTCAAACTGTTTAAAAAATGTTCCATAGCAAGCCGTAATCTTAATTCAAATTTCTCAGGATTATTTTTCAGGCACTGAATAAATTTTTAGCTTGGCAACAGTTGCTTATTGAGCTTTATAAGGTTCTCTCGCCATAAAATAAATTTTCACAAATTTTTGCCATTTCTTGAATAGAAGTGCAAATGTTTCTAAGCTGATTTCGAGCTCATATCCTGAAATGATATGAAAAGTTGGAAGTTTCCGGAAGTTGCTGAGCAATAGCGAGAAAGAGATGGGTCTCCTTTGAGAAAAAAAAATCTTGTCCAGCAATGTCGATTTAGTCAGACGCGTGCGTAAATTAAATAAAGGTAAGCAATATAAGTGAAAGTATGCGGTGAGTCCTAGAAATAAACTCAAATTTCTACAGCGGTCATTTTTACTGTTATAGTCATTCGAGGCATAACTTCAATTTATACACTTATTATTAAGTGTAATAACATTTTTCTTAATGCTTTTGAAGAAATCAAAAAGTTAGGAAAATTCATGAAAAAAAACAGTAATCTATGTTCTAGTGTTAACAATTTTGACTTAAAGAAATACAATCAAAGATTTTACACTATGAGCAATATCACAATGTCCGATTGTATCGAAAATTCATAATAAACTCCATCACATTCTCTTTAAAACCAGTGCGATTTTTATGCTACCTCTACTTAAACTTCAGCACCTTTTCCAAAATTTTGCTATTACGAAAACTATGATCTAAGATATGATTTACAAGACACATCCTTCTCATTCAAAAATTTCTTTACAGAATTTTTCGTGAATAGCATCCTTAATAAGTATTTTTAAAATAATTAAGAAAAATGAAGGCAAAAGCACTGAAGTTTTGGGATGGAATATTTTTGCTTCAATATTTCTTTTCAAAGCTAAATAAGATTCAAATTCAAAATTCAAAATCGTCGATAAAAAATTGCTTGAAAAAAAAATAATGAAAACTGTCTACAAGAAAATTTTCATCATTATATTAGTACTTTTTTGGAATTCTCCAGATATAATCATTAATTTATTGCTTTAAAGTTTTCATTTGTCTTTTCATGTAAAAGAAATCACTCGAATTCTCAACTAAAATAACTACTGAATAATTAAAAGAATTTAAATAACTTTCCCATTTATAATTTATTGATTAATCACCGAATTTTCTACATACAAGTTAAAACCTAATGCATGCAACTATTTGATTTTTATATCAGTACCCTTTATACCACTACGACTTAAAATAAGATAGAGGGATATTGGACATCAATCAAAATCAAATTACTTTTCTCCAAAACTTAAAATTTTTAACGAAAAATAATAAAATAATAATAAGGAAACCACTCGAATTCTCAACTAAAATAACTGCTGAATAAGTAAAGGAATTTAAATAACTTTCCCATTTATAATTTACTAATTAATCACCGAATTTTCTACATACAAGTTAAAACCTAATATATGCAACTATTTGATTTTTATATCAGTACCCTTTATACCACTGCGACTTAAAATAAGATAGAGGAATATTAGACATCAATCAAAATCAAATTACTTTTCTCCAAAACTTAAGATTTTTAACGAAAAATAATAAAATAATAATAAGGAAACCACTCGAATTCTCAACTAGGGTAACTGAGTAAGTAAAGGAATTTAAATAACCTTCCCATTTATAATTTATCAATTAATCACCGAATTTTCTACACACAAGTTAAAACCTAATATATGCAACTATTTGATTTTTATATCAGTACCCTTTATACCTATGCTACTTAAAATACGATAGATCGATATTGGGCATCAATCAAAATCAAATTACTTTTTTTTAAACGAAAAATAATGAAATAATAATAAAGAAACCACTCGAATTCTCAACTAAAATAACTACTGAATAAGTAAAGGAATTTAAATAACTTTCCCATTTATAATTTATTAATTAATCACCGAATTTTCTGCATACAAGTAAAAATCTAATATATGCAACTATTTGATTTTTATATCAGTACCCTTTATACCACTGCGACATAAAATAAGATAGAGGGATATTGGACATCAATCAAAATCAAATTACTTTTCTTCAAAGCTTAGGATTTTTAACGAAAAATAATTTAAAACAGTAAAAGTTTCCCTAACTTACACGATTCTCTTTACTTTTATTAGGCATGGCTAGTACAGCCATTACACGAAATGATTATTTTTATTGGCTCTGTACAAGACTATTTTCGTCATGCTAGGAATGAGCTTATTTTAATACTCCTCCGGGATACTCCCTCAACTGTAAAGATAACTATAATCACCCTCATGTTTTGTATTTTAATTCGACGTCTTCCGCTATCGGAATTGAGCCACTTTAAAATGAGATTCCACTATCGTTTCTGCGACATTGCAATAACCTAAGGCATAGTAATTAAAGGGCCTATTTTGTTTTGAAGGTCCTCCCCTTTGAAACTATCTTTAATGCATTGCGGAAGGAAATTTATTAGAATTAGAATCCCACATGTTCTTTTCATTTTCTCATTTCTAAGTTCCCGTCGAAGAAGAAAGAAAATCAAAAGCCGGCTGTGAGGGAGTACAATTCTTTTAATAGAGGCTTCTGTTATTGGAACTTCCATCGCAGAATTGAATATCGTTTATGCTGAATAACTTCATAAAGTTTAAGTTCCACGTTTCGTGGATATTTAATAAAAATATCCAAAAAAATTTTATTTTAATACATATCTGAATTACACATTGTTTTATATTTGAAATTAAATTTATTCTTATAACAGCTTAAAAGATATCTGTAACGGAGTAATTCTTTTTTAATGGAGACTTGTGTTATTGGAATTTCCACCTGCGCAATTTTAAAATGATTTACATTGGGAGTTTCAAATTTCGTGGAAAAAGCTTTAAATAGATTAGATTCTGTTAAAATGTATATATAAATCTCAAATTGAGTTTCATACGGAGCTGCAAAATTCTTTCAAAATTACAATATTTTCATGGTAATGATATTTCTCGTTAAAAAAACCCATAACTTTGGCAACTAAACCGAAATATAGGCCAGTTAAGCTATTCATTCGGTTAATTTACCATTCGTTTACCTTGAATTATGGTTTTCAAAATTTATAGTTTTTATTACAACACATATAGTAGAAAATGCAAAACTAAAAAGTAAATTTAACCAATTAAATGATTTTTGGGTCATGCTCTAAAATTTCACAATAAAATTACCAAAATGTTCTTCAAAACTGTCACTAATGGCAAAAATTTGTTTAGACTTTTACGGTTTATTTTAAATACCGGTTTACTTAAATGTAGGTAGACACTTTAAATATGTCGCACTGAAACTGCATAATAGGCTGATGGCGACGGTCTAGGATATATGAAGGATGATCCGGATCACCTCATTGATGATAATCCGAAGACATACCATCACAGCATTGATCCTTTTGCAGAGGGGATGGCTCCTTCGCTTTGGTAGCTCAATGAGCTGTGCTCGGATTCGAGCTCTTTGTGACAGAGCAGTTAAACAAGGAACGATACCGCTCACACTCGGTCCCTACGCATAGTGGTCATAAAATGTATATAAATAAATATTTAAATGACGAAAAAAATGTATTTCAGTTATAAAATACATTCAATTATAGAGTACACACACATTCAATAAACTTCCATTGTTTCAGTTTTGTTTATTTTCTTTGTACATTTTTTGTTTATTTGTTTACTAACAGCATATATTTTCATGAGCTTTAGAATTGATTTATGACTTATATTTAAAGCATTTGATTTAAAAACAAGCATACTTCAGCACTAATTCTTTCAAAAAACATTTTTTCTTGTCAATTTTTCTTAATTTTTTGCATGGTAACTGCAGTTCTGTACTTAAAAAATGTATTTAGTTTATCTCAAGATCTAAAATGGTTGCAACTATTCACCAAACCATTTCACGGTATGGGGATTATTTTTTATTCATTAGTAAGACACTTAAGTGCTCTGAAATATAATTTTTTGCAAGTTTTGTTCTGCATTAAGTGAATAATTTATTTGTTTGGTGTATGTGAAAATGAGACTTATTTCATTCAATGAGTCATATTTCATTCTATAATGAGAAAATACCATTTGTGCAAAAATTTTTACATTATTTTAATACTCCATTTAGTTGTAGTAAATTAATATTTCTACCAGATTTCTCATTACTTCAAACAAAAGATTAAGATAAAAAAATAACGACTCGTAAAATAAATGCTATTCTGAATAAATGTTTAGTTCAATGGTTATTTATTTTTTCCATCCAATAGTCGGTAGAAATTTTTAGAAAAATAAGTTATGAGCAAAATGTATTACACAATACTTTATAACAATAAGATGAAAATTTTATTTTCACAAAACACCTTTAAGATGAAGTAAACATAGGAAACAAGAATAAACTATCTTCAAAGCAATCTATCAGATGCAGTTTCACTTCATTCTAAAATGAAAGGAAATGATAATAAATAAAAGAATCGAAGTGACGTCTAAAATGTAATTTCACGAAGTTTTATACAAGCACTTGAAATAGCGTAGTTACCATTTTCCTATTCAACTATGACTTCATCACAACATCATATTTATGTTTGACGTTGTCAAATTTATTCTCTTTTTCTCGCTGAAAATTGAAAATGTGCAATATCCATTTTTTTCTTCAGTGCATTATTGTTCATTTATGACATAACATTTTATTGTTTCTTTTTGCAATGCTAATATGTTTTTTAAAATTATTATAAAACACTTTTTGTAAAAAAAAAAGAAAAAATAGCATTTTAAAACAATTATATTAACTATTATTTTATATACATATTTGCATTATTATATTACCCTCCGAATGCTTAACCTGAACTTTATTTTTTGATACCTACATTTCAGCTGAAAATGTCAATTTGACTGGTAGCCGTTCTTTTCATTCAGGCAATGTAATTCCTCTTATATCAGTTATTTTTTAAAGCATATATTAACTCAAGTATTCACTCGTGTAATTAGCTATTTAAGTGAGCCTTACTACACTGTAAACATTTCTTATTGCCTGAGAATCACCTGTAAATGATTTATTGGAGTCAGTGTAATCTGAAATTGCGAAGTAAGAAAAGCGGAAAGGTTAAGTAGAAATACAGAAATATATTCCAATCGGATTCTTATTTTGCAACAAGCGTTGAACAGTCACCCCCATTTCTAGATTTTCGACTCTAAATGTTCAACTTCTTAGCCTAGTAACTTTGAACCCACCTCAGAAAACAAGAAAACTCCTGGATCAAGCATCGGGATAAATTAGACTTCGTGGCGGATTTTTTAATGGAACTAACCGTATTTGACTATTCACGGAGAAAAAAACCTCGAAAACCTCCCACGGTAAATCCTGTAGCAAGGATATTCTAATCCAGGATCCGTCTACCACTGACGATATTTTACGTGAGCACTGTGGTCCGTTTAATCGAGAGTAGAATTTGCCAACCAGTCACCACTAGAATTTGAACCTGGATCACCTCATTAAGCTACCTCGGTTCTACATGGAGATTCAGTAACTTTTCAGAAACAACGTAAGAACATCCAGTCAAATACTTCCCGGTGCCTGGGAACTAATCCTTTTTGGCTTTGAAATTGCAGGAGACATTACATTAGCAAGAAATCCAATCTATTAATTTTTACGTATGAAGAAAATGTTGATCGATCAGGCATTTGGTTTGGTTTTTAGAGCAGGAAAATGAATCCCGAATAAAGTCGCTGTGTCCGGTGACTCTACTCACCACACTGGACGATGTGATTGTTTGTCTAAGATATTAAGAAAAATTAAAACATCTGAAAGAATTGGTGATCAATCAGTCATTTGGTCTGGTTTTTAGAGAAGGAAAATGAATCCCGAATAAAGCCGCTGTGTCCGGTGACTCTACACCCCACACTGGACGATGGGATTGTTTGTCTAAGATATTAAGAAAAATTAAAACATCTGAAAGAAATGTTGATCAATCAGTCATTTGGTCTGGTTTTTAGAGAAGGAAAATGATTCCCGAATAAAGTCGCAGTGCCCGGTGATTCTACTCACCACACTGGACGATGTGATTGTTTGTCTAAGATATTAAGAAAAATTAAAACATCTGAAAGAAATGGTGATTGATCAGTAATTTGGTCTGGTTTTTAGAGAAGGAAAACGAATCCCGAATAAAGCCGCTGTGTCCGGTGAATCTATACCTCACACTGGACGATGGGATTGTTTGTCTAAGATATTAAGAAAAAGTAAGACACCTGAAAGAAATGTTGATCAATCAGTCATTTGGTCTGGTTTTTAGAGTAGGAAAATGAATCCCGAATAAAGCCGCTATGTCAGGGGATTCTACTCACCACACTGGACGATGTGATTGTTTGTCTAAGATATCAAGAAAAATTAAAACATCTGAAAGAAATGGTGATTGATCAGTCATTTGGTCTGGTTTTTAGAGAAGGAAAATGATTCCCGAATAAAGCCGCAGTGTCCGGTGACTCTACACCCCACACTTGACGATGGGATTGTTTGTCTAAGATATTAAGAAAAATTAAAACATCTGAAAGAAATGGTGATTGATCAGTAATTTGGTCTGGTATTTAGAGAAGGAAAATGAATCCCGAATAAAGTCGCTGTGTTCGGTGACTCTACTCACCACACTGGATGATGTGATTGTTTGTCTAAAATTAAAACATCTGAAAAATACTTTAATTTTAGACAAAATTAAATAATAGATGAAAAATTAAAACATCGGAAAGAAAGTCCCTTTAGAGAAATAAATGCACAGAGAGAAACTCCTATTTTCCGTTACTGTGTTAGCGAAGAACTTTCATACATGACTGAACGCGTCTGAATAATGCATTTTGGCATAAATTCTTAGTTTTCTCTCTGTATATTTGTGAATGTTTTTTGCAGTGTAGACAGATAAAAAAAATCTAAAGCATCTATCAAAAATTAATTAGACAATTAGGAAAGTCAGAAAATATTAGACTATACAACTAAAGAAGGTAATTTCTAGTTCAAGAGAGAAAAACTAGTTAACTGGATAGATAAACATCTAGTTATTTGACATCTTGTGAATAAGTTAATTATTAAATCAACTGAAAATATGCAAGAATTTGTTTAAAAAAATAAACAATTATTAGCTATTTAATCTGAAAGTAATTCTAGTTCATACAATTTAGCCATTAGATTATAAAAATATTTGATAAAAAATTCTTTTCTTTTCTGAGTAGTCAGTTTATTTTCAAAAAAAAAAAATCTTTTTAATGCCGATGCACGTTTTCTTGCTATCCATCTATAAAAATCAAAATTAAATAAAAAAGTAATGTTTTCTTTTATTGATATTGTCTTACAGATGAATAAATACATATAAATATATGAAAACTCAAAAAAATATGAAAATTAAGTATGGAACAAAGATTTAACACTCAATTTACTAAGAGTCCCAATGGAAATTAAATAATTAATTTTCAATAGTTCAATAAAAACGTACTTTACAAAAATGGAAATTCTATTTCTTACAATAATTTCCAAACGACTTTTTTTTTATAATAATTTCCAATGAATTAATTCGATTGAGTAAACTTTTAGAAAGATGAAAATTAATTATGTTTGTGACCGACTTTTTGCTTACTCCAATTTTATGAAGCACTTTAAAGACAATGAAAGAAATGAAGTTTTAATTATAATTTTAAGTAATTGCAATGTAAAAATTATATTTTTGTGCTAATATTCGTAAAAAGGAGATGGAAAAAATATTTTTCTTTTTAAATTAAATCTTCATTTCAATTGCCATAAGAGTTCTTAAGAATTTTAATGAAATATTTTGCTTCACAAAAACATAACTGCTAATTGCATTATGATAGCTATTTAATATGAAAGCAAAAGTATTTCGTTTCTAAGAATCTTCAAAGATAATAAAAAATTTCAAATATTGATTTCCATTTTCGTTCTTGCAATTAAAAATATTCCAGATATTTGGCTAATTAAAAGAGGAAGCATAAAAAAGATTTTAGATTATAAGCTTTTGAAGAATCGTCATAATTTTAAAAAAAAACAGTACATTTCACATGCATCTCATAAAAAATTAAACAAATATTTGGTTTATTGTTCTTTAAATTATAAAATCTAATGAGTTTTGTTAATACCCTTTCTTTTTTTTTTCAATATTTCCCAAGAACTGGGAAATATCATTTCATTTTCTCTCCTCCCCCTCGAAACAAATTGATACATAACTTACACATCAAATAACTACAATGATTAAAATATTTAAGAGAAAGCCATATTTCATTCAAATTTGATTTCAAGTGATGGATAATGTTTGCTCATAATTGAAATTATTTTGAGCAATGGAGATTCTAAATTTATCAACGAGACCTAAAATAAAATCGTAAGTAATTCAAAGAATAGTGGTGTGACACTACGCTACACTACACAGTACACAAATAATAACTATTGAAGCATTTACCACATGCCTTGTCAATAAAATACGGGCTATATTAGTCAAACTAATTAGCTTCCAAAATTAAAAGCAAACCAATAGTATAGGAACAATTCATGTGTACCGAATTATTCGCTTGATATTAGTGTAACAACGATGGAGTAAGGAACAAAAAATATGTCTCTTATCAAGAGCTTCATAAAAGATCAATTGTTACACATTGTAGAAATTTTTTCCATAAATTTGATTCGGACTCAGCAAATTTTTTTCCACCTTTGATATCAAAACTCACATAAATGCTTTTGAGTTTTATTTCATTCACATGAATACCAATTTCATTATAAAGGATTTCAGTTCCTGCCTTTTGCATGGAAATAAATACTGCTTTAATTTACCTTCTTCTGTCACCAATGGCTCCAAGGCCGCAGCAGTTTTCTCTGATTTCACTTTGATACTGTTCTATTAGTTATCTTTTCCTAGTGGTAACTGTCCCTGTCCTTAATTGTAAGTTGTTCTGTTTTCATCATTTGCGGTATATTGTTTTAATAAGGAGCTTCGTATTCAAGTTCTCAAAACATGACAAACTTTTCCTTCTCAACTTTGAAGTGGAAAACTTTTCCTTTTCATAAACTAAATTATAATTAATTAATCATAAAAGTAAATGGAATCAATGAATCAGATCAATCTTTTTAACTTTTCGATTTATTAATTCATTAATTTCGAATTTTTATGAAGTAGTAATTTCAAGCATGTGTCTAGATGATTACGATGCAATAAGATAATTTATTTCTATTAAATATAACATTAATTTTTTGCAAATATAATTTAATATTACTTTAAATAAATTGAAAGTATTGCGTAAGTGTAAAATCGTATTGAAAGAAATGAGAATTTAATATTGCTCTTTTGAATGAATTAGTAAACTTGAAATACTTGCCTCATCAACCACCAAAAAACTGCAATTAAAATTTTAACTATTCCAAATGTATAGTCAGTATTTAAATTGACGTTTATCAATAATATCGTGTACCATAAATGGCCAATATTATTATTAACGTCAAAGATAAGCTATTTTGGTAATAATTAGTACAGTAGGGAACTGATTATCCGGAACGATCGGGACCATCGATATTCCGGATAACTGATTTTTCCGGTTTTCTGAATCGCTACAAAAAGCCGTTTTTTTATTGTTAAACCCAACTAAAAAAAAAATTTTTGGAAATAATCTTAAAAAGAAGAAAAAACGATGAAGTAATACACTAATGATTATTACCAAAATGATGGTAAGGTAAACATCTTTCAAAAAAGAACAAAAAATCCTAAAATCTTATGAGGAAAAAAAATTTTTTTTTTTAAAAATAGCGGGAAAATTTATCGTATTTCGTTCCGGTTTTTTAGTTTTCCGGTTTTTTGGTTTTCCGGTTTTATGATTTCCGGATAACGGGTTCTGTACTGATTTGAATTAAAAAAATAAGCTATCTTCTAAAAAGCAAAATTATTGGATAAATGGTACTATTTCGTTTGAAAGACCGTAAGAAGTCGCCTTTCTATTTTTGTCATGTTTTGTCATGTTTGATGTCATAGTTTTGGTAAAAGGCACTACTTTCATCATGGTAATTGGTGCAGTTTTAATAGATACCAAATATTCTCTTATAAAGATACAATGTATTTTATGAGTAAATTTGGAGCTTACAGCAGCACCAATATTGTATATTTTTGTGCTACAGTATAAGTACAAAGTATATAAGTACATAAGCTATATAAAGCTATATAAATATATAATCTAGTATATAAGTTTATAAGCTTGTTTGTGGCGAATTTTAAATATTATGACATCCAGCTATTATAATTGCAAAAGCAAGCTAAGAAAAATAAATTTGCCTTAATTTGCAAGCGTTTAATTTAAAATGAATTCTTGTCTGCAAAATCAGTAAAAGTGATTCTCAAATTTCGTCGAAATCTAATATAAAAGTAAAAGAAAACAACTTATGTGTACATAATTGCTGATACGAAACTAATATTTCTAGGTAACTCTTTCCTTGTATAGGTATTTATAAGTCTCATCGTCGTATTTTGATACATTGTTGCAACTAAGGTATCAGGAAATATTTAAATCGACATAATCCAAAATAACATATTTTATTTTATTTTATTTTATTTTATTTTATTTTATTTTATTTTATTTTATTTCGACTGCTGATGGCTGTTAATATATTTTAAGATTAACTAATAACTGAATTTGTTTACTTACAACAAACACTTTCCTTGAACTTTATTTTAGACACCACGTATAATAATTATTTAACAAATATCCGACATCCAAATACTTATTACAGCTTCAAGGTCAAAGAGATTAGTTAAGAATCTAAGACATTACTCAAACTATTTTTTATTGGATAAATAGAGTGACTCAAAAGAAGTAGATATCTGTGACAATTTTTTTAAAAAAAAGAGTTTATTTCAGAAAATATTAATATTTTTAATACGTACTAAGAAAAGTTTTTACAAATAAAAATTATTAATTTTGTAACTCTGCAGTTTATTTCTGAAAGTTATTCTGCTTATTAATCAATAGGAATAAAATAAAATGTTTACTATAGCAAAATTCGCAATGTACATCAAAATGCCAAAAGACTCACGTTTTTTTTAATATTTTTTTTATTTTTTTTTTATTTATTTATTTTTTTTTGATTTCTGTCAATTTTTGCCGTTAAAGTTCAATGAAATTGATTATGCAATCACTTACTTTACTTAGTAAATAATTGAACCACATAGGAAAATAAGAGACCAGTAAAAATATTAAACACAAAAAACATTTAAAAAAATTAAAGAAAACATATAAACACTAAAAAAATTAATCCAGTGCTCTACTCCGGATTCTGAAATACCCGCAAATAAAAAATAAATGATGTACAGGCGGCCACTTCATTATTTTATTTTAATTTTTCTATGTTACGGCTGTAACTTTGCTTTTTTTTCCACCGAAATTAGTCATCTTTTTTTTAGCATGGACATTTTCTGCTTTATGCAAGAATAGTATTAAAACTTGCATTTACCGTTTTAGGAAAAAGCATTTTAGTCTTTGCAAAAGGATATTAATCGTTCGATATTACAATAGTCGATTTCATTGTTACATTAAAAATAATTGCAGCCTTAAAATGCATAGAGTTTCTAAGAAAGTTGTAAATTTTAAATTTTTTTTTGTTAAAATGAATATTTTGTTTATTTTAACTCTATTTTCAATTGACTATTTATCACAAACTAAATTTCATTTAAGGGACTAAAAAGGGGTTGTTAAGGAAGTTATACAATGTTTAAGTCCGTAACAGTCAACATAAATTTAAAATACTTCAAGCCCGTTATAATCAGCTTGAAAATTTCTGAAACTTTTTTAAACTAACTATAATTAATAAAAATTAGAGTAAATTTAAGCTGAAAGAACATTCAATTTGAGTTATTTTTACATACAATAAAGCTAATTGACTTTTTTTAAAAATTAGTTTCAAGCATTTGTAGCTAAAAAAGTTTACGATATAATTATCTAATTGATACGAATGTATATATGTATATTATTTTCTCCAGAAACAATCTATTTTTAAGTTAAAATCCATTAATATTGATATTAAGCCCAGATTTGCGCCATTATTCTATTAGTTTAGGAACGTTGAAAACTACTTCAGAGAGATATTAAGTCCCTCCTCTGGTAATGAGTCTCCACAATTACGAAGCAACCGCAATTACCAAGAATAGGGCCGTGACGGCTTATTTTATTTTATAACCGTCGTTGAACAGCCGACCCAATTTCATGGGTTTACGACTACTAACGTTCAACTCCGTAGCCTTGTAATTTTGAACCAATCCAGAAGACAAGGAAACTCCTGGATCAGTACCCCCAGAGGTATTGATTTGTTGTGGGAACATGGAGGACTTTGAGACTCGACAGATTTAACGTGCATCAGTCACCATTTACTACACGGGGAGTCTTCGGCCGGCGAGGATCGAACCAACGACCTCTTGGATATGGGCCCAGCCCCCTGTGACGGCTTATTGGATTGAGCGCTCGCCTCCCAATGAAGTGGACCGGATTCGAATCCCGGCGATGACTAGTCGATACGAATTCAGCAACCGACTCGCGCCGACCATAGTGCTGACGTAAAATATTTTCAGTGGTAGACCGATCATGAGTTAGACTTCCCTCGCACTCAGGTTAATCGTGAGAGGTTTTCGTGATTTTCCTCTACATATAACGCAATACCGGGTTAGTTTAACCAAAAAGTCCTCCGCTAAGGTAAATTTCTTTCAATACTAAGCTATCCAGTAGTTATCTCATCTTATAACTAGAGTTCAAACTTACTAGGCTACGGAGTTGAACATTGGTAGTTGTAAACTCAAAATTGGGTCATCAGTTCTACGACGGTGTGACGTATCAAGCTTTATTAAGAAGCAGTTTTTTATGTCATTACAAAACATTTTTTTTTACAACAACAAATGCAGCAACGAAACTAAAATAACCCGTAACGGGTTAGTAATAATCTTGCAATTAAATATAGAAAAATCAGTAACGGGTTGGAGTAAACCTACAAAAAAACATAGAAAACCCGTAACGGGTTTGTAATAATCTTGCAATTAAGTACAGAAAATTCAGTAACGGGTTAGAGTAAACTTACAATAAAACATAGAAAACCCGTAACGGGTTAGTAATAATCTTGCAATTAAATATAGAAGATCCAGTAACGGGTTAGAGTAAACTTTCAAAAAAACATAGTAAACCCGTAACGGGTTAGTATAAAACATCAAATCAAAAACAAAAACTATCTTCTAAAAAACAACGACTCTCTGATTTAATTTATCGATACAGAACGGAACTTATCTCTTAAAAATGGGAAAACTCATAATGAAATCGCAGAAAAAAAAACAAATGTTAATTTCAGGATGCAGTTTGACATTGTATTCTAAATACGTGAATAAATTTAAATGTACGTAACCTTTTTAATGCATGTCCAGTAAATAATTTCTGATTAATAAACATGTCTCTTCATTTTCTTATAAATGTTTCCGCATGCTTTTGTTATACCTAACAAAAGCTTTGTTATACCTGCAAATGTTTTCAAGTAAATTGAGCTAAAATAAGGATTAGTTCAGAATTGGAACGAACGTATATTAAAATTAGAAAATAACTGCAATAGAAATTTTGATAGGTGTCATTTAGTGAGATATTATTTTCTACTTTTGTCTAAACTAGTCAAAAACTAATTTAGACAACATATGAAGAAAAAAGATTTTAAAGTTACGAAGTTTTCTACGTGAATCACATTTTTGATTTCTTAGCATTTTTGCCTAATTTGGCTTACGTTTTGTTTCATTTATTTTTTTCCTGTTTTGAAGATGTTTAAATATTATTAATGAAAGTCAATTAAGAAAGAACTTAACAAATTCTCTTAATTAGCATGAATAAATCTCGTATTATGAGAATAACGTAAAAAAATGAAATTAATATTATATTAGCCAAATGTTTGATTGCCTTTTTGACTAATTTTTAAAATAACAGCTAACCGTCTTCATAAAGCAAATAGATAAAAATTTATATCCATTGAAAAATATATATCTCAAATAGAAAAAGATGCAACGTCTTCTAATTTCTCTTAAAACTACGTAATGATTATGATTGTGCTGTNTTTTTTTTTTTTTTTTTTTTTTTTTTTGTAAAAAAATTATGGCTGCATATTTGCTACTATAATTGTTTCATTTTTGCATAAAATTGTTTTAGCAATATATAAGTTCTTTTTAATTTATTTTTGTTTCATTTTTTCTAATTTAAAATTAGGCAGTTATTTCGCCTTATTGTAACTCAAGACGTCATAGAAATAAAATTCATATCACAGATTTAAACTATTCAATCATTCTCGCGCATAGTAAAAAATATTCTTCGCTGATTGAAAAACAGGAATGCGTATAGTAAATTTTTATCATCGACGTTGGCCTACCAGTATGGTACCCCTGAAAGAGTGGCCAACAAATCTGCCCTTCAGGTGCCTGTACGAGCAACTCGTATGACCTAGGTCATTTTCCAGGTGGGCATTGGAAAAAAAATAATTTTTTTTCATAAATCTTTATCATAATAATAAATTTTCAGTAATTTCTTCCAGCTTCATTTTAAAATGTGTGTATAAACCTTAGAAATGATACTAAATTCAAGACATTTTGCTAAAGCTATGTAGACTGCCTTTATTTAAAAATTGTAAAATTTTTTATGTAAAACAAAAAATACATAATGGTTCTTCATAATATTTAGTAAACATAAAGAATATTGAAATATTAAAAGAATATTGAAATTTTATATATTATTTAAATTTGCTTACTAATGAAGCTTTTAGTAACAGTGACATCAAATCACACTGCTTCATTAAAAAAATTATAAATATCAGTAAAAAAAAAGCATGTGAAAATAAAGTAAAATATAATTGAATAAAGTAAGAAATTTGCTATCAGCAAAATTTTCCAGAGAATTATTGAATTGTCTTTACTTGTCTTGTCTTGTAGACAACTTAACTTTGTTATTGCTACTTCAATAGGTGATAATTTTTAAACAGCGCCTCAATAGATTATTGAAATAATGTAAAAAGAAAACATTTTTAATGATTGATCCTATTTCTTGCTTAAGTGTCAAATAATTAAAGTAAAATTTTTTACGTTAGGTAAATTTTCTTTTTAGGCTTTACTATCTTACAAAAGAATTTTGCTAAGCCATTGGCAATAAAAAGTATAAAAATTTCTTTACGTATAGAACAAGTGGCGATTCCAGTCTTTCTATTTCTTTTCCATTTAAGGGATAAATTACTCTTTCATCACACGTCATAATAGCTTCTCTCGCACCTGCCCATGGATGCGGTCCTTGTAATCTAAACTGATATGGGACGCAAGGACCAAATACTAATTTTAACCAAAGTTGAGGATCTGTAAATAATATTTTCCAAAGGTTTGGCTTTGCACCTATTTGTTCAGCAAGTTCGTCTTTATATTGCACGTAATCAACATGGATGTTTTGTTTATCACTTGGCCCATACCTGTGTTCATTGTCTTCATTCCTTTTTGTAATATCCTCTAACATTTCTTTCTTACTAGGTAATTTCACGTTTCCGGCGAGCACTTGAGCTATAAATCGGCATTGTAACTCCCCTATTGGAAAACCTGGACCAAATGGTAAAAAGAAACCTGCAAAGGCCAGAGTGGAATGCTTTAAATTAGGAGGCCATATACACTTGTATAAATTAATCTGGTTTTCCAAATCTGTACGGATATCTTTTTCAAGGAAAGGCAATTTCCAAGTGTAACCAGTTCCTATTATAACTGCATCAGCTTCAGTGATGGATGTTTCACCTTCGAAAATTACACCAGTCTCAGTGAATTTTGATATCTCTCTTTTTTGAATGATAGATCCAGAGATTAATTTCGATGCAAGGTGGTCATTAAAAACTGGATCTTTAGAAAGAATGTGGAATTTAGGTGCAACTGCATACAATCTTGAGTTGAACTTTAGATCAAGAAGGAAACATTCCAACAACCAACTACATAAATTTGTAGGAAGAACGTCTAGGCAAATGGTGATGTAACGACGAAACAAAACGTAATCAACGGGTAAGCCATGAGGTCCTGCTCGAGTTAAAACATGTGCTCCTGAACGAGTACTTAGGTAAACCTGTAAAGAAAAAAAAATCAATTAACTGATGAAGAATATCAATATTTAAAATTAATGAAATCAAATAAAGATATGGCAGCAGAGTAATGGAAAACAATACCTGATATAATTTATATAATTTAGTTTTTGTTTTGTTAGAATTTCCTTTTTTTTTGTCGTATGCCTGTCTAGGCAAAGGGGGTGCGATTGTTCCTGTTTTTCAGTGGCGCCATCTATGGCGAGGAATTCGACTTCTGCCATACCATTCACACAACCACAGCCCGTTTATAGGGCGGGTCACATTCACACACAAGGAGAAAGGACATTGAACACACAGAGAGAAAGAAACATCCATGCCTTGCCCGGGATTCGAACCCAGGACCTTTCTGATGCAAGGACAGTTCCCTGCCCCCTACACAGGGCGGTCGGCAGAATTTTCTTATAAATAAATAAAATGATAATTCCGGATACTCAACCTTTGTAAAGCTTCATTTTCATTGGAGTTCTTTAACCCTTTCGCGACGATTTTCTTTTTTTTTTTTACAACAGAACAATTTTGGTAGCATAAACTATGGGTAGGGCAGCATTATTGACCGTAGTGCCATCTATATTCTATGAATGAAAATACCTTAAAAAATATTGGCAGGACTGGTGGGAAAGTCTCCTATTTGACAGTGAAGCGTTTCTGTCCCAAAAGATTTTTAGAAATTTTCATGGGACTTATAAGTCCCGCTAGGCGCGAAAGGGTTAAACTTGCAAAGGAAAATTAAAACTACGTATTTCAATAAGAGTATAAAACTACTTTCTACATAGAGCAAAGAGTGATCTATTTTTTTTCTTGTGCATTGAAAATAAAGCTACTGTCGCAATTCTTTCGTAACAGGAGCCCTGTTCATAATTTCAAAATAGAAAAGTCTGTATGCTGCTTTAGCGTCTTACAATTGCTTCGGTTCATTTTCCTTGAAAAGAAATTAGTTTATTAATTTAGAAATTACGTGAAATTAAAATTAAAAATCTCAAAAGTTTAAAAGAAAATAGAGTGATTTCTTAAAATAATCATCTTCGCATCGGAAAATAAGGAACAAACTTATCATAATGATGCGGTGTATCTAAATTGTATAATTTTTATTTTTTTATGCCCATAACGATGATGTCAAAAAAAGATTTTTAAATTTAATCCTATGAATGAAATTTCTGCGAAATTTTATTAGCACAAACATTTAACTAATGTATTTTTGATTTCTATGTCCCGAAAATTGGTAGCTTCATTTAGGGAATACACTGGGTAATTTTCACAAAACCTAATGTAGGGTAAACCAACCAGTGAAGGAACACTACCCAGTGAAGGAACATTTCATATATATTGATTAAAAATGAAAATTTGAAAGTTTTTCTACAAATTGATTGGTAACAATAGCTTACCGCCAAACAATGGGAAGCCATCCAGCAATGTTTTGGATTACCTGGTCAAATAGATTTCTCTGGAAAAATTTTTGAATTTGTTATTATCTCTGCAACATCTTGTTTCTTTGAAAAAATTTTAAGGTGAGTGTTTGTATTTATATATTTGAAGTGGAATTAATTGCATGTGATAGCTTTATTTTTCTCACTGTGAAAAAGAGAATTCAAAATATAGTTATTGAAGTTACGTTTTATTTTTTGTAAGCATCATAGCATAATAAAGTACTGAGATAAGGGGTTGCTTATTCACATGATCACCAAACGATGAAACACCAGTGAAGGAACAAGTGTTCCTTTACTGGGTTTTTTCCTAAGTTAATGAAAATAAAAGATAAACTTTAATTTTCTTGTACCATTAGTGATGTTCCGCATCAAAAGTATGTTAAAAATACGAAAAACAACTTCCAACCAGTGAGGGAACAGGCACGTTCCTTTACTGGGCATAGATTTCCCAGCGAATAAACAGTATGTCTTCATATGTTGACACTTTAATTTTCAATTCATGATTACAAAAAAAGTTTGCATTTTCCAAGTATTTATGTGTTATAATTTCAAGAATAGGCTTTTTTTTAAAATATTTGTATGGCTTATAAATTCATAAAGGGCATTAAAAAATAACCAAAATTAAGTGCTCCTTTACTGGGTGTTCATTCACTGGTAAGAGCTGTTCCTTCACTTGGTCTTCTTACTACTTGTTATTTGAACCTCCAGAACTTTAAAACAATATTATGTAAGTTCTCTAAAAATTTTTTATATAATTTGCAATTAGTAACAAATATGTTGACACTGTCATTTAACTAAAATTATGAATTTTGAAATTAATATGATTTTTTAAATTTCAAGCAAAGCTTAAGTGTTCCTTCACTGGTTAGTTTACCCTAATTATGTTGTTTTCATTTGAAATAAGAAGTTTTAAGTGGTATCAGTAAAGAGGCTTCTTACTATCTACCTTATCAATTTCTTAAGAAAAAAACTATAATTTGATCTAAACGTTAGAGTTCGTGCATAATATAGTACATAAAAGCAATCTTTAATAATTTAAAATTATTCGTTACTTGAAATTTCTAATTTTCGATCTCATTATGGATCGTTTTAAATAAAAGATATATTCGTATGTAATTTCAATCGACGAAATTTTATAACTAAACTAAAATTTGTTAAAATCTTTATTTTAGCATATTTTAAGAATTATTCAATTAAATAAGAATAAGATAATGAAACTGAGAAATAATAATTATATTAAGAAAAAAATACTCGATGGCAGTATTTTATGAAATAACAAAAATTTGTGTGGAAAATTTTACTCAATTAACTTCAATAGCAAATTTACAATGAAAAAAAATAAGTAAAAATTAATAAAATATATTTAATACTTTCTAATTAGATTACTGTTATTTATTGATAAGTTAATATAACTTTTTATCACAAATTATCAAATTTCAAAGCATTTTGTATAAGCATTAAAACATTCAATGGAGCTGACCCACATTTGCGTTATTTGGAGACGAAGACCACGAGAACCTCTTGCTGTTAGCCTGACGGCAAGGGGACTCTATTCCATGATCCGTCTATCACTGAGGATATTTCACGTCAGCACTGTGGTCGGTGCAGGGCGGATGCCGAATACGTATCACCTGGAATTCGATTCCGGTTCGCCTCATTGGAAGGCAAGCTCTCACCCCTGAGCCATCGCGGCTCAAAACATTATGATTCACTGATTCTATTATTTAACTTTTAACATGCGATGGGCATTTTTAACACTATTTCATAATTCCTTCATCCAAAAATAAAATTTTGCCTACAAATTTTTCTAAAAGTGAGTCTCTAAAAGTTTCATTAAATTTTTAAATAGTAGATACGAAACTTAAGAATCAGAAAAAAGCACATTATATAAATATATATATATATTTGAAGTGGAATTAATTGCATGTAATAGTTTTATTTTTCTCACTGTGAGAAAGAGAATTCAAAATATAGTTATTGAAGTTACGTTTTACTTTTTTTAAGCATCATAGCATAATAAAGTACTGAGATAAGGGGGTGTTTATTCACTGGATCACCAAACGATGAAAAACCAGTGAAGGAACAA
>NC_092207.1:40738135-40748996 GCF_043381705.1 Parasteatoda tepidariorum | reverse complement strand
TTGGTTTCTGACTTCATGTTCCCAAAAGTTTTCTTCAAATAAGAATGCCCATTTTAATGAATGGAAGCTTGGGGTAACTCCGGGTATCTGAGATTCGATGAAATTTTGGTGCAAAATTGTTCAACCTGGAAACTGTCAGATTTAATCAAGTCATCCATTCTTCAATTGCGCACATTATTCCTATTGTGCGCAATTCCTGAAAATTCAAAGGTGTACTATTTTTTTTTTATAAATGATTTATTTCTAGAATTAGTCAAATTACCATGTTTTACCGGGGACGCATGTTAACTCTATGGGAAATTCAGAAATACTTGTGAAAAAGTACAAGAATTTCAATTTAAAATGACGAAGGAAAATTATGCATGCTATTTATGTGTGATGTTCATGGTATGATGGAGGTCGCATTCAAGGAATCACGGAGACAATAGTCTCGAGACCCGGGACGTGATTTTCCTGTCCAGCGACGTTTCACGACCAGCTTTCCTGTTTTGCGATTTTTCTCTTAGAGTGGGTATGACTCTTGGTTTTGCCATCACGAGAAAGAGTAGAAGAGAGAGGTTCTTCTTTTTTAGAAGAGAAACATTTGGTTTTGCCTTTCCCTTAAAAAAAAGTACTTCATTTTTGATTTATTGTTACTAATCGTAGGGTGTAAGTAGATATTTTTTCACCCTTCCAATTATTATTATTATTTTCTCGTACTCGATGATACAAAAACAATATTAAGGTTTTATAAATAAATATACAAAATATATATATATATATATACTAGAGTGGGTCAAAAGAATAACTTTTATTATTGAGAATTCTTTAGTGTGAAAAAGTAGACAATTTGTTTAAATACCCTTCATAGAATTCTGACAAATAATTTAATTTTTACATTTGCGCAGTATTTTAGAGAAAAACGCATGTTCACCAATATTTTCTAATTTTAACTCTATATCTCTTCTCGCATTATAATAGATCTGTACAACTCAACGTAAAAATGGTTGCAAGGCGTGATCCAGCTACATAATACCAATTTAATTCATGAAACTCTACACATTCATGATTTTGTACTTACAAGGTATAATTGAAATTAATCTTTACGTACACATCTATTCAAGCGGGAAAAAAATAAATTATATTATATTATAAGAAAAATATTAAAATTTAGTAAAAGGAAGGTAAAAATAAGTCGATACGATATTTCTCATTTTAATATTGCGCATTTTGACTATATGTTAGTTATTTAAAGAGAAAAACTAAAAGAAAAATATGTTCTTGTGAAGTTTTAAATGTTTTCTATGTTGGGGATCGGTATCTACCTATGCATTCATTGTCAACTCGCATTGTATTATAATTCATTTAAAAATCCTATTTTCTTTCTCACAACTTCGAATCTATGATAGCTAATAGTTTAAATCTATATAAGAGAATCTATAATGAAACATAATTTAAAATATAGAAATTCTTATTTCTTTCGAGAATACTAAATAATTTCATAAAAAAATTATTTGTA
This sequence comes from Parasteatoda tepidariorum, assembly GCF_043381705.1. NCBI lineage: Eukaryota > Metazoa > Arthropoda > Arachnida > Araneae > Theridiidae > Parasteatoda > Parasteatoda tepidariorum. Next base: position 40,747,498 of record NC_092207.1, on the reverse strand, counting down.
ACATATTTAGAGTACATAATGAGCATGAAAACTAGCTTCAGCATGAAAAATAGCATATAAAATAACAATTATCTCTTAATATTTAGCTAAGGATATTCAGTTTATAATAGCTAAACCTTTTACAAATTTATTTCGTTGCATTAAAATTTGTTTCTTAAAGACGTTAATGACTTCAATTGTTAGATTAGAAGGCAAATATTTGAACATATATCTTTTGGAAGTTATTTTCAAGAAAAAAGTAATGAACATTCGTACTTTTTTTCCTTTTGTTCTAGCGTTTTTTTCTTACTTTTTGTGTAAAAAAGCTATAAAAATGTATACAAATGCATACTCTTTGATTATAAACAATCCTGAAAACGATGAAATGTTGTTATAATAGGGATCAATTATTACGTTCAATCTTTACATACAGTGCTGTATACTTGTATACTCTATTCAAAAACTATACTAATACAACAAATTTTACTCATTAATAATTAAAAGAAAAATGAATGTCCGCAGTTGCATGGTTCACTAAACTATATATTTATTATTGCATTCACATATTGCAGTAAATTTATGGAATTTTTAGAAAATTACGCTTTAAATTGAGCACTTGTGAAAATTGACATAATACAATTTAAAATACTTTAAACAATGATTTTTTTAATCTATAGTTGAGGTATTCATTTCTTACGCTGAGACAAAAAAAATGGTCAAAACTATCAGTAATTTGATTACATTTGCCGTATTTCAGGTTCTATGGACACATCAAGAAACTTAGTAATTTTTACATAAGCGCTTTCGTAATAATTTTGGTAAAATTAACAGTAAAATTTTCGTTTTATAATTTATGTTAAAATTTAGTACGTTTGTACTCTTCCAAATTATAAAACAAATATGAATTGTTTCAAAATTTGGTAAATTTGTTCCTTACCAAAATTAAGTTATTATTTTATAGCTCTGGAAATTTGCTAAAATATAGTTAAATTTGGTAATTTAATAATACGTTAGAGCATGGCATAAAAACTATTATTCGGTTATATTTAGTTTTCATTTTTGCAATTTTTAATGAATCAGTAATAATAAAAATTATAATTTCGAAAACCAAAATTTTCGTGAAACTATTATCAAATAAAAGGAAAAATTACCAAATAAATAGATTAAATACCGTATATTTTGGTTTTAATAACCAGAATTATGTGGTTTTTAAACCAGAAATTTCATTACCAAACAGTATGGTAATTTTTCCTGAATTCTGTTCCTGAGAATCGTACCTAATACTTTAGCAAATTTTTTATAGCATTTATATTATCATATTAAAAAGTTTAGTGACTTAAACATTTAAATTTGCAGATAAATATCAGAATTATATTATTTATGAATTATTTTTTAAAAATATAAATAATTTGCATTCTTACTTTTCTGTAATGGTAGCCGGTTGTCCTTAGATTTTCTGGTACAGGAGCGAAAATTATTGTCAAATTTAATTTTTGAGTTATTTTATTTAAAAAAAGAGTGACTTTTATCTGTTTATTCGTTCCTCTTACTCATTGTTCAGTTATCAATAATTATTCGATAACGTTAAATTTCTTTGCATAAATTGCCTCGTGCAAATGAATTTGTTCTGTTCTCTGAATGCTTTTTTTAAAACCACTTTTTTAACTTATCCGTGAACTAAGAAATCGCAATGAATCAAAAGATACTACGGAAGTAAAAATAACAAATTACGCTTGTGACTTTGAACTCTTGTAGATATAATTTGTTTACATATCGATATAATCGCAAATCGGAGAGAAAACGATAATTTTCAAGTTTTTTTAATGTGAAAAGTTATTTTGAATAGCGTTCATAATCTTATATGCATTCAAATTAATGTAACTTTTCCTAGTTTTTAACAACTAATCCGATTTGATTGAGAAGTTTGCTGAATAAAGTAAGAAGTTGAAGTATGGAATAGAAATTGCTAATTACACAATTATGGAAATTTCAATAAAATGCTAAGTTACCCTTATATCATTTTTGAAAATCTTGAAATGAAAGCTTTAAAATGTACCAATATCCTAATCACAAAATATTTTATTAATGTTTCCAAAGAAAATATTTTTGATTATAAAAATAATACTGTTTTTGACGTGTGCAGTTTAGACCATATAACTTGTAACATTTTTTGCTCTAAATTCAGTATTTGTTTTCGAATTTCCTGAAAATTTTCATGGTTCATCGTTAATATTAAGAAAATAAATAGAGTCAGTGAACAAATGAATGATAATCTTCGGGCGTTAGTTATTTTGGCAAATTTCCGTTCGACAATATTTTCTGCTGAAAAAATTCGAAAGTGAAATTGATATTAGCGTTTGGAAATTTGTCTTGCTTCTTGCAAGTTTAAATGGAGCTAAATTTACTAATTTTAGAAAAGTATAATGCTTGTCTGCATGGAAAGTTACATCGTGAAAAAAATAGAAGAGATGGTGCTTTATTGCGATAATTACTTTTTTGCTGGCAGCAATTTTATTATTTTTCACAGATTTTCAAAAGTGTTTGTTTCTTCTCTTTTGGTTTCTGACTTCATGTTCCCAAAAGTTTTCTTCAAATAAGAATGCCCATTTTAATGAATGGAAGCTTGGGGTAACTCCGGGTATCTGAGATTCAATGACATTTTGGTGCAAAATTGTTCAACCTGGAAACTGTCAGATTTAATCAAGTCATCCATTCTTCAATTGCGCACATTATTCCTATTGTGCGCAATTCCTGAAAATTCAAAGGTGTACTATTTTTTTTTTATAAATGATTTATTTCTAGAATTAGTCAAATTACCATGTTTTACCGGGGACGCATGTTAACTCTATGGGAAATTCAGAAATACTTGTGAAAAAGTACAAGAATTTCAATTTAAAATGACGAAGGAAAATTATGCATGCTATTTATGTGTGATGTTCATGGTATGATGGAGGTCGCATTCAAGGAATCACGGAGACAATAGTCTCGAGACCCGGGACGTGATTTTCCTGTCCAGCGACGTTTCACGACCAGCTTTCCTGTTTTGCGATTTTTCTCTTAGAGTGGGTATGACTCTTGGTTTTGCCATCACGAGAAAGAGTAGAAGAGAGAGGTTCTTCTTTTTTAGAAGAGAAACATTTGGTTTTGCCTTTCCCTTAAAAAAAAGTACTTCATTTTTGATTTATTGTTACTAATCGTAGGGTGTAAGTAGATATTTTTTCACCCTTCCAATTATTATTATTATTTTCTCGTACTCGATGATACAAAAACAATATTAAGGTTTTATAAATAACTATACAAAACTGTTTTTTTTTGGAGCACAGCAATAAAGTTTATTCAGGAATTTGATAGATATATAGCATAACTGATTCATAAATTAAGTTCTGAAAATTAATTTGTTCTTAAACAATAGCTTACTTATTAATGAAGCAAAATAGATGTACGCAATTTTCTACTTCAATTAAGAAGCTACGCTATAAGTTCAAAGAAATGTTAAGCTTTTCTCAGTTTTGTTACATACAGTAAAGTATTCGATTCATGCATATTGTTTTAAAATTGAAAAACACTTAAAAACTGATTAATAATTTTAAAACAAATTATGTGCGTACAACATTGCGTACAACATTGCGCACAATGCGTACAACATTGAGCAGAAGCTGCCCTTATTCTCGAGTCAAGCTGGGTAAGCTACAAGCTGTTACTAAGGGAGCTGCTACTGTACTGAGAGCCTAGAACATTGAAACAGCTCGATTCACTTTCTTATTCTTACAAGTTGTTCTTATTTTTTTCTTTTTATAATTGCCCTTTCTGACGAGTATTATTAACCATATTTTTATATTACTTCGAAAAGTAACATTATAGCCATAGCAACTATTAAAAAGGAGAGCCTTTTTTACTTTGTGTCTATAATGAATCGAGATTTGCAATTTATTCTAAAAAAATGTTTCTATTTTGTAACCTGCCTATTCTAATTTTCTATTTACTTAGTGCAATGGCATTTTTCTGAATGCAATCTGCAATCATTTATAATGAACACTATAAGCAAAGCGGAATTTATCATGATATTGTATCTAATTTTCAATCAAAATTCAGATTATACAGTCGAAATAATTTAAATTTTAATTGCAGCTTTTTTTCTGAGTGGTAATGCAAGATATAATTATTTAAATCCACTACTAGCAGCAATGTTACCTAATTAAATCACCATGAATCAAAATTTTGACCACTTTTTGACTGGTCGGAGCTCTAATTTCATTTGGAGCTCTGAGTGTGATAATTGTACGAATATTGTCATTTGCTTATAAACCTTTTCCCTTCGTTGCCGTTAGCAAAAATTGACCATTTTCGGGCATAAACAAACTAGCAAAGACCAATAATTTTCTTGGTCCCACCTAATATAGATAACCATCCATCAATATTGAATTAGTTTGAGAAAATTGAAAACTTCTTCATAAAGACAATTAGCTTCTTACTTGATAATTAGGCTCAAAACCATAATGTGACTTCACCACGTTTCATTTATATTAATGACCTCGAGATGAAAAAAAAAGTAGACAAACAAACCTACCAGAAACAAGTCAAGAGTTTCTTTTTGACCTAAATGTGATCCCCGGAAAGGTTCACTGTTAGGAATAAATTATGGTAAAGTTAAATTACTCGTCAAGAAAGGAACTTATCTATTAATAACGAGAAAACTCATAATGAAATCGCAGGAACTTACTCTTGAAACTTACGGGTGTTTTACCCGTAAGTTTCAAGATGCAGTTTTACTACGTATTCCAAATATTATGGCAGACATAAATAAAAATGTATGCAATGTTTTGAATGTACCGTAAGAGGATTCTGATTAATAAACCTTGCAAGTTTTTTCATTGTTTTTCTTTATAAAACTTTTTCCAATTTTTTTTTAAAACTAAAACCTTTGATAGTATTAAGGTAAATAAAAACCAAAGTATGGTGTATTTTAGAATTGGAACGAAGACATTATTTTCGAGAATATTATTTTCTCATTTGTCTAAGACAGTAGGGAACTGGTTAGGCAACTTTTGAAAAAAAAATTAAAATATTCACATTCTACATAATTCACATTTTTAACTTTTCATATTTCCTGCTTCATTTGTATTACATTTTGTCTCATTTATTTTTGATTCCTTATTTCGGAGATATTCAAATATTAATTACAAAAGTTAATCGAAGAAAAAATTTAATGAACTGTCTATACTAGTTATTTTACTTTTTTTACTTACTAGTTACTTTACTTTTCCGGAGTTTTTGAGAAATAGGTAGCTAATGAAAAAAACGAACCTTAGAGAGCCCAAATGTTTAATTGATTTCTTAACTAATTTTGTATATTACGGCTACCTGCCTTAAAAACACGGATGATTAAAAATCCAAATACATTAAAAGTAAATTTCGAAAACCGAGAAAAGGATTTTGATTCGTAAGAAAGTGTATGGTTCAGAGTAAGCTTTTGCGTCTAATTTTTAACTACTTTAACTAATTAGTATGTTTGAAGTCAATCATTTGAAACATTAAGGTCAGTTAATAATCATTAAAACAGAAGTCATTCTGGTTGACTTTTTTCTTTTATTCAAAGATTTAGTATTTCTAAATTTTTTCTGAAAAATACCTTATCCTTGAGCTACTTTTATTGGAAGACAACCATTTTGGCTGTATACTTTTTATTATGGTTGCTTCATTTTGTTTTAAAATAGTTTTAACAATATATAAGCTCTTTTTAATTGAGAATCGTTTTTAAAAATGTCTCTTTCTTTTCCCGAATCACATATTAGGCAGACGTATGGTCACTAAAAATTTCATTAAATTCATAGTTCAGATTTAAAATATTTGATCACAAGTTTTCTATAGTAATAAAGTACTTTTGAAAAGGAAAAAAGAGAATATTTATTAATTATTTATTAATTAAAAGAGAATAATCATTAAACAAATTTCAAATAATCTTTAAAACTTTTAGTCATTTGTTTCAACTTCGTTCCAAAATTTGTGCATTAACTTTAGAAATGATACAAAATTCTAGCTATTTGGCAAGAGCTGTGTAGATAAACTTTATTTACAAATCTTAAAGTTTTAACATATTATACACTTCTATATATTTTTTAACATATTATACACTTCCATATATTTTTTAACATATTATACACTTCTATATATTTTTTAACATATTATACACTTTTAGCATATTCTATACAGTTTAAAACATATCATACACTGTTAATATTTCCTTTATTACTTGTAAATATATAAAACATCATAGAGTATTGGAATTCTATTCATTCTTATTATGATGAAACTTTTATTAATCATGCATTTCAAAATACCTTGTACAACCTGGAAAAGAAATAAGAATATAAAAAAAATGAGAAAAATAGTTGAGTAATGAAAGAAACTTGCTATTCACACACTTTTAAAAACAATTTTTCTTTGTCTTCTAAAGTATGTGAATTGGAAGCAAATTTATAATTGCATCTAGATTGTGTGATTTTGTTCAAACAGTGTCTCAATAGATTCTTAAAACCATATGAACAGAAAACATTTTCAACTAATTTTTATTATTGATCTCATTTTTAACATTAATTGTTAAACAATTGAAGTACAATTTTTCCATTGAATAACGTTTCCTTTTGGACAATAATATCTAATAAACGAAATTTGTTTAACTCATTGGGAATAAGAAGTATACGAACTTCTTTCCGTATAGAACAAATGATGATTCCACTCTTTCTAATTCTTTTCCTTTTAAAGGATAAAATACTCTTTCATCACATTTCATTATAGCTTCTCTTGCGCCTTCCCATGGATGAGGTCCTTTTAACCTAAACTGATAAGAGACACAAGGACCGAATAACAATTTCCTCCAAAGTTTGGGATCTGTAAATAATATTTTCCAAAGGTTTGGCTTTGCACCTATTTGTTCTGCAATTTCATCTTCATATTGCACGTAATCAACACGGATGCTTTGTTTATCACTTGGCCCATACCTGCGTTCATTGGCTTCATTCCTTTTTGTAATATCATCTAACATTTCTTTCTTACTAGGCAATTTCACGTTTCCAGCAAACACTTGAGCTATCCATCTGCATTGTAGTTCCCCCAATGGAAAACCTGGACCAAATGGTAAAATATAACCAGCAAAGGCCATAGTGGAATGCTCTAAATTAGGAGGCCATATACACTTGTATAAATTAATCTGGTCCTCCAAATCTGTGCGGATATCTTTCTCAAGGAAAGGAAATTTCCAAGTGTAACCAGTCCCCATTATAACTGCATCAGCTTCAGTGATGGATGTTTCACCTTCGAAAATTACACCATTCTCTGCGAATTTCGATATCTCTCTTTTTTGAATGATAGATCCAGAGATTAATTTCGATGCAAGGTGGTCATTAAAAACTGGATCTTTAGAAAGAATGTGGAATTCAGGTGCAACTGCATACAATCTTGAGTTGAACTTTAGATCAAGAAAGAAACATTCCAACAACCAACTACATAAATTTGTAGGTAGAATGTCTAAAAGAAAGGTGATGTAGCGACGAAACAAAACGTAATCAATGGGTAAGCCATGAGGTCCGGCTCGAGTTAAAACATGTGCTCCTGAGCGAGTACTTAGGTAAACCTGTAAAGAATAAAAAATCAAATGAATGATGAAGATTATAAATATTTGAAATAAAACAAATCCAAAAGAAAATATGACATTGGATTAATGAAAAAAAATATTTACCTAATATATTTTATTTTTTACTTTGTTGAAACTTGCTCAACATTTTTACATTTAATTTTTCGGAGATTTTGGAATTTACAAAAAAAAAAAAAAAAAAAAAAAAGAAAAAAAAAAAGNAAAAGAAAAAGAGAAAAAAAAAGGTAATTTAATAAGAATATAAAACTCCCTTTTTGGCCAAAAACCTATTTTTTTGTGCAATAGAAGAAACTCTACTGTTATAATATTTTTGCTTTTTGAATAAGGAAAAGTTCATTGTTACTTCAAACGAGAAAAGTCTGTATGCTGTTTTTGTATCTTATTGTTATATTGGTTCATTGCCATTGTAAAAAAAAACTAAGTTTATTCGTTTTTTATGATGTGTAATTTAAAATAAATAAAAGAAAAAAAAATAGGAGAATTAAATTATGTCATGAAATTATCATCTTCCACAAGCAGAAAATAATCATAAATTTAATCATAATGATGTAGAGCATTTAAATAGTATAATTTTTATTTATTCTAAGCACTTTACAGAACGCCTTTGTAATTTTTCTTTTAAATTTAGGCTAAAATTTATTAAATTTCTATAAAAATTTATCTGCACAGTTGTTTAACGAATGTATTTGCGTTTTCTATCTCCAAACAATTTGCAGCTTCAACTGAATAATACTCTATGTAATTTTCCCGGAAACTAATGTATTTATTTTAATCTCAGTTGAAACTATAATTCGTAAGTGGTAACAGTAAAGTGGCTTTTTACTTTCTACCTAATCAATTTTTTATAAGAATTGCTATAATTTGATTTAAATATGTTTCATGCGAAATATATACATAAAATATTTCTAATAATTTGATATTAATCGTCATTTGAGATTTTTAATTTATATTATAATGAGATCGCTTCAAATAAAAGCTATACCTTTAAGGAACACATTTCTTTTTATTCCATAAAACTTTTTTAACTAAACTATTATTCAATAAAATTTTTATTTCTAGCATATTTTAAGAATTTTTTTCGTATACTGGTAAAAAATGATAGGAATGAGAAGTAAATGATCAAATTCTAAGAAAAACTTATGGTTTTTAGTTACAAAAAAAAGTTGGTGGAAAATTATTTTTGATTGACTGCAAAAACAAAATTTATAGAGTCAAAAATACTTAAATAAAATTTACTAAAATATAATTAATACAATCTAAAAAGCTTGTTGTAATTTATTAATTAGCTAACATAACATTATACCAAAAATTATCAAATTCAAAATATTATATTTCTTTGATTCTATTTCTTAGCCCTTAACACGTAAAATTTATTTTAAATTTTTTTTAATAATTCTTTCCGCATTAATTTAGCTAACAAATTTTACTAGAAGAGAGTCTGAAAGATGTATTATACTTTTAGTTATACAAATACAAATTTAAAAACAAAAGGAAAAGCACATATTATCAGAAGAAGTTTTTTATATGCACCGAAATGTAGGCCTTTCTCAGTTAGAGCTGGATTAGTTTTGAATTTTACTTAGAATTCAGTTTTTTTAATAAAATACTTAGAGAAAAAACATTTTGTTATTAATCAGAAAGTGTTCTTGCAAACTTGAATATTTGTGCTTATTATTAGTTAAAAATATTTCATTATTAATAAGATATATATATATAGAATGTCTAAAAGAAAG
>NC_092207.1:40702533-40738066 GCF_043381705.1 Parasteatoda tepidariorum | reverse complement strand
CAAAACAAAACAAAACAAAATTTATATATATATATATATATATGCATGTATATTTGTTTCATTATTAATAAAAAATATTTAAATTGCAATTACCAGCTAATATTCTACGCTTCTTCAAATTTTATAATTTTTTCTTTATTTATAGTCAATAGTACTATTGTTAAATATAATATTTAACTTACAAATAAATTTAAAATTATATCCACTTAGAAAGCGCTTAATTAACTATAAGACAATCATACTTGTTAAGCCTAATACTTTGTCGAGAATGCCCCTTATTACCCGAATTGTTACAAAATATTATTTTTAAATATTTGATAATAAGATCCGAAAGAAGAAAAAATATGGAAAAAGGAATATTTTTTTTTTCAAAGGGCGAAAATTTGGATGTACTAAACACAACACAAATTTAAATGACGAGTTGTAATATCGCAAGCACCTTAAAAAAACTTTAAATCCGCCACTTTAGAAATTAGGTTGCTTTTGAAGTCTTGCCAACTTCATTTCACTGTTATATATGAAAAAAAATATATAAGTTCATAGCTATTAAAACATTTAAATAAATTACATTTACAATGGTAAACATAATATGTAAAAATAATTTTAATATTAAGAAGTTTTAATTTTGATACTTGACCATTTTACTCCATGTGGCACAATTTAATGTCACAAAAGTGATTTGTAAAATTGAATAGTGTTTGAAAAATTTCTGTAACTACGACGTTGTAGGTTTGAAATATTTCTTTGTCTGAAAATGTCTTTTATTAAACGTCTGAAAAATACTTGTAATATTGTGTTTCTACAACAATCATAAATAAATTAAGATATTCTAGAGTTCTTTTGACTTACTTGATTAGCCACATTACTGATTTCAACGGCAGCATCTAATGCCGAACAACCCATTCCAACAACAACTACATTTTTGTTTGCATATTCTGCAACTCCTTTTAGACTGTGGGTGTGAATTATTTTTCCTTTAAACTTGTCTTGGTCTTCGTATGAGGGCCATTTAGGAATATTGATGTGTCCCACACAAATTACAACTCCATCATAGGTATCCACTATTACTTCACCGGATATAGTATTTTTTACACTCACGCTCCACCTGCCAGTTTCTTCATAATCAGCAGCCCTCTTTACCTCCAATACTTCGGAATTACACTGAACGTGCTTTAAGGCATCATTTTTATTGGCGTAGCTCATAAAGTAGTTAAATATTTGCCTGTGTTTCATATAGTTAGGTAATTCCTTAGGTGGAGGAAAGTTGCTAAAGGCTCCATACTCTTTGCTATGGTTGATGATTGTAGTTGGCATTATTGAAGGAACTCCTGTGGTAGATTCTTCTCGATAGTACCACGTGCCACCTGGTTGGTCAGTTTTCTCAAAGCAGTAAGGCTCCATATTTTCTTCTTTCAACATGATGGTTTGGGTAATGCCACAGAAACCGCCACCTACGATGGCTATTCTCTTTTTTGGCAAAGAAACCATACTTCTGAAAAATTAAAACTTCATGTATATATATTGAAAAATAATATTTTTTTAGGAACGTTTTTGTTTTATAAAAATTAAAAATAAAAACTACGCTAAATTCTTGAATCCACTGTTTTTTTGTATTTTATTTTATATCCGTCGTTGAGCAGCCGACCCAATTTCATGGGTTTACGACTACTTACGTTCAACTCCGTAGCCTTGTAATTTTGAACCAATCCAGAAGACAAGGAAACTCCTGGATCAGTACCCCCAGAGGTATTGATTTGTTGTGGGAACATGGAGGACTTTGAGACTCGACAGATTTAACGTGCATCAGTCACCATTTACTACACGGGGAGTCTTCGGCCGGCGAGGATCGAACCCACGACCTCTTGGATATGGGCCCAGCACCCTACCGACCAGGCTATCGCGGCCTGAATCCACTGTTTGAGATTAAGGGTTCCTTGGGGTATTCATCCACTTTTCCTTCGAGGTTAATATCTTCCTTACCTGTACTATGCATGATTCTTTATCGCCTTACGAGAGCATCGCCAACAAAACCAATTACTTTTATTTTTTGAAGTGCCGGATGCTATTTAGGCAAAGTATGAAATAATCGTCTTGATGAGGTTATTATGTAAATGATGAGCATATTACTGTGAATGACCGAAATCGATGGTTGTTGACTTTCACCGGTGAATGTTGACAATCAAAATAGTCGCTTTAGTGAATGTCCGAAATATTTATTACATCCGATTTGATATTAATTTATTCGTGGATATAATTACATTTATTCGATATTTCAATACTTACTGACGATAGATTTGAACAAACATCAGTGTTTGGAGTATCGGACAAATGTATACCGGGCAGTGGCACTTGACTTTAAAAAAACATCAGTGTAGGGTATACCGGGCAATGACACTTGACCTTAAAAAAACATCAGTGTAGGGTATACCGGGCAAATATATACCGGGCAGTGGCACTTAACCTTAAAAAAACATCAGTTTAGGGTATACCGGGCAAATGTATACCGGGCAGTGGCACTTAACCTTAAAAAATACAGGGCAAATGTATGCCGGGCAGTGGCACTTAACCTTAAAAAACATCAGTGTAGGGTATACCGGGCAGTGGCACTTGACCTTAAAAAAACATCAGTGTAGGGTATACAGGGCAAATGTATGCCGGGCAGTGGCACTTAACCTTAAAAAACATCAGTGTAGGGTATACCGGGCAGTGGCACTTGACCTTAAAAAAACATCAGTGTAGGGTATACAGGGCAAATGTATGCCGGGCAGTGGCACTTAACCTTAAAAAACATCAGTGTAGGGTATACCGGGCAGTGGCACTTGACCTTAAAAAAACATCAGTGTAGGGTATACAGGGCAAATGTATGCCGGGCAGTGGCACTTAACCTTAAAAAACATCAGTGTAGGGTATACCGGGCAGTGGCACTTGACCTTAAAAAAACATCAGTGTAGGGTATACAGGGCAAATGTATGCCGGGCAGTGGCACTTAACCTTAAAAAACATCAGTGTAGGGTATACCGGGCAGTGGCACTTGACCTTAAAAAAACATCAGTGTAGGGTATACAGGGCAAATGTATGCCGGGCAGTGGCACTTAACCTTAAAAAACATCAGTGTAGGGTATACCGGGCAGTGGCACTTGACCTTAAAAAAACATCAGTGTAGGGTATACAGGGCAAATGTATGCCGGGCAGTGGCACTTAACCTTAAAAAACATCAGTGTAGGGTATACCGGGCAGTGGCACTTGACCTTAAAAAAACATCAGTGTAGGGTATACAGGGCAAATGTATGCCGGGCAGTGGCACTTAACCTTAAAAAACATCAGTGTAGGGTATACCGGGCAGTGGCACTTGACCTTAAAAAAACATCAGTGTAGGGTATACAGGGCAAATGTATGCCGGGCAGTGGCACTTAACCTTAAAAAACATCAGTGTAGGGTATACCGGGCAGTGGCACTTGACCTTAAAAAAACATCAGTGTAGGGTATACAGGGCAAATGTATGCCGGGCAGTGGCACTTAACCTTAAAAAACATCAGTGTAGGGTATACCGGGCAGTGGCACTTGACCTTAAAAAAACATCAGTGTAGGGTATACAGGGCAAATGTATGCCGGGCAGTGGCACTTAACCTTAAAAAACATCAGTGTAGGGTATACCGGGCAGTGGCACTTGACCTTAAAAAAACATCAGTGTAGGGTATACAGGGCAAATGTATGCCGGGCAGTGGCACTTAACCTTAAAAAACATCAGTGTNTACTGCAGTATTATATTTCACATATAATTTTTTTACGATTGGATATCGATTCAAAATTGATATGCTTTCCGTTTCGACATTTGAGCTCATGTATGCCATAAATTCTTCTGTCGCTGGTGATTGGCATGAAGTTTTCAGCTTTAGAAAATTTGAAATCCTTGGTTTTTTTCTGTTACGTTATTAGTTATAGCAGGGTGTTCAGCTTGGACAATTCTTTCCAATTTTTTTTGTAGCCTCCTCCTTAGCTTTTTCTTCCAACCAATTAAATTTGATGCAAGGTAACAGTAAAATCGCATAATCGTATACATTCATTATACTTGGTTCACAGAATTTCCAAGAGCACTTTTTACCATTCTGAAACTTTTTCTTGAGGTGAAAATCACCTGTATTCAAAACCTTTGATATTCATGTCATCCTTTATCACAGGCAATTTTCAGAAGATGAATAATGACTGTTCTGGACACACAATTCTGGAGAACACTCCACTCACAAAGCAGTCAAAAAAAGATCAAAAGAGCCCTCTTTTCCCTTTCAAGAATGACAATTTTAAAAGGTCAAGGTATTTAAACACGAAGTTAGCTGTGAATGCATATGTATTGCACATTAATTCTATAAATTGAAAAAACATAAGCATTTTTTTTGTTTATTTAATATTTTTTTTTTTTTAGAAAGCTTTCCGAGTTTTAGCAAAAAGTAACGATTTCATTCGACATTTCCGCTACAAACACTTGAATTGTACTTCCCTAAAAAAGTAACTAAAGTACAAGTAAAAGTACCCAATTTAAAAAGTAACGAAGTACAAGTAAAAGTACCAAATTTAAAAAGTAACGAAGTACAAGTAAAAGTACGTACTTTTTACTTGTACCGGCGTTACAAGTAACGAAAGTAAAAGTTCTACCATATATGATCCCAAGGCACCGAGATGGTGTCAACAAGTGACAATAAACTTCTCTCACTCCGCATTTTTTTTATGTCACATATATAATCATTTTCGTCGAAGCAAAGATAAAATTGAAATAACAAATTATGCTTTGCTTTCAAAAAATATAATTAAAATATTCAAAAACATGCATTTTATCTGAACAATATTAATAAATAATTACGCNGACACCGAGATGGTGTCAACAAGTGACAATAAACTTCTCTCACTCCGCATTTTTTTTATGTCACATATATAATCATTTTCGTCGAAGCAAAGATAAAATTGAAATAACAAATTATGCTTTGCTTTCAAAAAATATAATTAAAATATTCAAAAACATGCATTTTATCTGAACAATATTAATAAATAATTGCGCCTCTAATGCTTGATTTTAATTTCTATGAAATTAAATAAAATTATATCGATATTTTGCTATATAGGGTATCCTTGCATTGCCACCTGCAGCTCTGTGCATGTAATGCACATTGGTTTTCTCCTGTCTTATCGATGATGCACAGAGCGAAAGATGATAGTTGCTTTTCAAGGTAGCCGCTGGGATAGCCTCTAGCTCGTTACGACTTGCGTTCAGACCATGGTTTGTAGAGTGATTTGTGCTCGTCTAGTTGTGTTTTATCTCCCTCTAACGAATGTAATATTACATGAATTTTAGAACACACTATAAATTAAAGTGAGTCGAAAAAAAAATTTGATTTCGGAACTCTTTAGTGCGGACAAGTAGTCCGTTGTACTAATAATAAAGGAAATATGGTTTTTATCTTCCGGCTGCGCATAATGCTTCCATTCCAATTAATGAAAAATTTGAAGAAAAAAAATTATCTTCTTAAAAATTTGAATTGGTTAAAACTTTTTAAAAGAGAATCCTTAAGTTTTCTATGCTTGTTCGATGGTTTAAATACCCTTTATATCTTAAATTGTGAACAAAATTTTTTACTATCGTAATAATTTTTTTTTTTAACTTTTCAATTTTTTTGTAATTTTTACTGTGTATCTCTTCTCGTATTATGTTAGATGAGTACAATCCTAAAAAACTCCACTGAAGCATGGTTACAATCTCAGATTTATCTACATACTTTCTAAACAATTGATTTATTTTTATACGGATTTTGCATTAAATTTACAGCATTTTGCATAAAATTTATTTTGAATGGAGTAGGATTTTTTTTTACTGACTTTTAGTTGAAATTTCTTTTTTTTTTTATTCTACACATTTGAAATCTAAATTTTAATTAATTTAGATCTCAGTGCTGTTCTGATATATAAATCTATAATACCCTTTCAGTCCCAAATATTTATTTTTCAATAAAAAAATCTGAAATTTGTAAAACAGACTCATTTTGCATTCAAAAGAACAAAACAAACAGAATTTTTTTTTTTTTTAAATTTCTTTAATAAAATTTTAAATGATTCCAAATGGCATCATTGGGAATAAAGTAGTGAAGGNAAGTAAATAATTCGCATCCTTACCTTTCTGTATTGGTAGCCGTTTGATTTTAAATTTTCTGGTACAAAAACGAAAATTAATATCAATTTGAAGTTCCTATCCGAATATCGTGTTAAAAAACTATAAGAATAGTGGGAATGATTACATGGTTTTAATTTAATACCGAAAAACTTTAAAGGGTGTAGTTAAACCTTAGCACTAATAGTTTATAAATATTACAACAATCTGCAAATCCGAGATGAAGAGCATTGTGTTTTTTATTGTTCAGTAAATTTGGTGAATAATTAATATATATTTAAACTATTTAACTAAATTGTTATGAATAATGATGATAGGCCATATTTTGAGCTCATAAATATACTTCTGTGCCATTGATAGAAATTTAAAGACGAATAATTGTGTAATTTTAGGATATTGACAATATGGCAGCTATGATTGTTTGTTTACATTAAGTGTACACGTGAAAAATGAGTTTTTGTCAGATTTAATTTGCTAACTGGAAGCAGTCTATTTGAAGCAAGTAAGGTGTAATTCTCTTTACGGATTCATGAAAATTTGCGAATTCCGTTCATTATCCGCCAAGTAATTTTAATCTCCTAGTCGGATTGATTTAACAAACTGCTCTAAATTGTTACAGAATGCATGCAGGTTTTGAGTCGTATAATAATGATATTTATGTTCTTTTAACATTTATATAGATTTATCATAAAATAAATTTATTTTAAAATCATTTTATATCATTTAACTACTATTTACTTCGGTTTTATATAAATTCATATTAATATTCTATCAGTGCTGTGAGTATAGTTGATTAAAAAAAATAATTTTCCTTCCCAATTTTTATATCTATGTTTATTATTTTGATAACGTACAGCTTAACAGAATTTTCTGAGTTGACAAAAATTACAATTTTTCATTTTACTTGTTATTTTACTCCTACATGAAAGAGGCATTTTTTAAAATTATTATTTTTTAAGTTGAATTTCACTATTTTTTGATAAAATATTACTGTAAAGTGTTGGTATCTACCGAAACTCATCTATTAAGATTGTAGAAAAATCTTCCCGGAAACTATCTTTATCATAGAAAGAGGAAAATTCCATTGATTAATTGGTTATCATAAGAGGCTACAACATTTCTTGCTTTACTTACTTAACCGCACCTTTACAATGCAATCATTATTTTCTTTTATTTAGTTTAATTGATTGTTACAACAAAATTAAAAATTATTCATTTAAATGATTCAAAAATATTTTGTTGTAATAACTCAGATTTGATTCCGCTGTTAATATTTACAATTCTATTGGGAACAAATCTGAACATAACCCTTCTGTTCGGTTACATTGCAATTTTTTTTTACCGATAATTTTTTTAACCACAATTTTTTTTTACCGAAAAAAATAAGTAACAACGGTTTGAAAAGAAATTAATGATTTATCTTACTAATTTTAATTTTTCCTAATTTAATTGCATTTTTTGTTAGGAGGACGCAGTTTCATTAAAACACTTGCGAAAAAGTAAATATGATTTACAATTATAGTAAAACGGTAACTAAAAACGAATCTTTGAATCTAAGCTTAATCTTTTAATATTACATTTGAATTGAAAATAAATACTTTTTGCCGGATTATTTCAGATATTCTTTTCAAACTAGTATAACAGTGATTATATTTTTTATTATGAACTGGTAATCAATCTTCCTCTCTCAAAGATTTTTGTATTCAAAACTATTCTCAAAGTTATATGTACTCATTTCTGACCGCAGTTTTTTTAATAATTAATAATACTATTTAAAATCAGCGCTTCTTTGTTGTAATAAGATAGTTAACAGTTTTAAATGAAAAAAAAAAACGTAGGTTTCAATAGCGAAATCTTAAGTACATAAGAAATATAGTAAAATACACTGAAAAGAAAAGCTTTTCTGTAGCTATATAACAATTATTTTTATCATGATTTTGAATTTTATTCGAGAAATGAATGTTATAATATGAATTAAAATGCTGAAAAAAATTTTATATAACATATGCGACTGCGATAATTAAGCGACTCGCAATTTTCTAAAAGGTTATATACAAATTCGGATCAAATTTCACGCATTTTATAGGAATAATTTGCATGTAGTACAGCTTATACCAAAATTATTGGTTTTTAATATCTGCGTAATATTTTTCTAAAATTGACAAAATATTTTCTTGAAATTAAATAGTTATATTATTTTTAAAAAATGTGTTTTTTTTATCTGTTCTTTTTATCTACTGTATGAAAGTATTTTAGAAAAAAAAATATCAAAGACTGAAATTTTATCATCTTAACATATAAATATAGGGAGTGTTGAACCATACAACATAACTGATATAATTTAAATATGTAAAACATCATAGAATATTGGAATTCTAATTATTCTTATTATGATGAGACTTTTATTAATCATGCATTTCATAACACCTAGTACATCCTATATAAAGAGAAATTAGAATATATGTTCCCAAAATGTTTATCTTCATTTTGGGAACTGGTAATTTCAATTTATCTGAAATTGATTCATTTTTAATACAAATGACAACAGGATATACTGTTTAATTTTATTATGATTAAGCAAATTTGTCTTGTTAGTTTTCCGGTCTGGTTAGAAATTAGATTAAAAGGAAACCAATGCATATGCATGGATTACTATTTATCGTCAATAACTGTTTGTAATGAATTTAAATTTGTATTCCAATCATATTAGAAACATTATCCAACATAAATTATTAAACACTACGCATTCAATCTTTTTAGCTTTTAAGGCAAGACTGAAATTATTTTTTACTTTCGCATCTATTCAAGCGAAAATAATTAAATTTATATAATTATGTAAAAAATATTAACATTTAGTAAAGGGAAGGTAAAATTCAGCTACTGTGATGTTTCTAATTTTAATTTTATTTTAAATGAATAAATTTCAGTAAAAATATTGAACTAAAAAATATAAATATAGGCACCGAAAACTAACTCATTGACCACTCACTTTACTTTAGATTAATAAGATAATGTCTTTTTTAGAACTACTTTGAATCTATGATTTTAAAGAGTTTGCATATGTAATAAACCATCTATAATAAAACATAGCTTAAAGTAGAGACTTTAATTATATTAAGTACTTTAATAATCATTTTCCTAATGTATAATTTAGGTATTCATTTTATTCATTAAAGCAAAAAGTATAACCTAAACTACCATAATATGGTTATATTTACCATGTTTCTCGCTCTGAGGAAACACCAAAAAGCTCGATAATTGTTACCGAAGCATTTTCTTAATGCAATTGGTAAAATTAGCAATAAAACTGTGTTTTATAAACTGCGTTGAAATTGTGGGAATAAGAATTATAATTTTGTAAGCCAGAATTTCCGATAAACCACTTTCTAGCTGATGGGAAAATAACGAAATTCACGGTTAAATTCGGAATACTTTGGTTTAATTAACCTGAATTATATTTTTTTCTTTTTTCTTCGCTGCCAAAAATGTTAGTACCAAATAACACGGTAATTTTACTTTAAACTATGATTTCACATAAGATTTTTGCTAACTTACTTTGAAGTATTTAAACTATCATGTTAGAGGGTTAAAATTTAAAATTAACAAATAAATATTTGAATTGCATAATTTATGAAACATTTTATAAAAAGTAAATAATTCGCATCCTTACCTTTCTGTATTGGTAGCCGTTTGATTTTAAATTTTCTGGTACAAAAACGAAAATTAATATCAATTTGAAGTTCTGTGTTCACTTGATTAAAAAATTACTGACTTTTTTCTGCTTATGTATTACTCTTGGGCAATAATCTATTGTCAATCTATTATCAATGGTTTCTCTAATAATATCTTCATATAATTTGACACGTGTTGGTGATTTACCCTTCAAAACCATTTTATTAAACTTACCCAGGAACTGGGAAATCGTAATGCATTAAATCAAATTTTGAAAAGGACAATAGCAAATTATGCTTGTAACCTTGAACTATCATATAGATAATTTGTTCACATACACGTGGAACTGCATATTGATTGCAAATTGATCAAACTGATATTTTTTAAATATTTAAATGATTAAGAAAAATATTTTGAATAGAGTTTTTATTTTTTCTTGCATTTAAATTTATTCGTGTACCTTTACTCAGTTGGTACCAACTAATATTATTTGATTAAGAAGTTTACTGAATAAATTACGAAATTGCTTCAAAAGGAAAGTCCATAGTTAGTCAAAGAGAATTTAGATAAAATTAAAAACAAACTAAATAATTTCCGTATCATAATGAAAACCTTGAATTCATAGCCTTTGAATTCTTCGACAGCCTATTCGCAAATTAGATTTTAGAATAAAATATGAATTAATATAAATTATTTCAAAAAATATTTTCGATTAAAAAATATATTGTTTTCGGCATATGTATTCTGGATCATACGCTTTCTTAAATTTTTTGCTCACAATTCAATATTTATTTTTACTTCCAATTGCTCAAAAATTTTTATAGTTCTTTATCAATATTGGAGAATAATTTGCGAAAATGCTTTCAATTGAAAGAAAAAACAAAACAAAGTTAGTGCTCGAAAGTTAACGCTTTTCGGGCGTTACTAACGCGTTTGTAAATTCTCGTTCGACAGCAATTTCAGCTCGCTCAGAAATGAAACGCTCACTTTGGCGAAATATTCTCTCGAAGCATGTACCAGAAAACGGTTTCATCAAAAACGAAGAAAGTTGCATGAAATTTGAGTATCAATTTTTTACGGTGTGTTGACATAATTGAAAAAAGACGTTGATATTAATGCTTAAAAATTTTCTAGTTTCATTTGCTTAAAAGAAGTCAAATTTACTAATTTTAGAAAAGTGTAACGCTTGTCTCCTTGGAAAGTTCTTTCATGAATCAATCGAAGCGGGAATGCTTTTATTGTAATAATTACCTCCTTACTTGTAACAATTTTTATTAATTTGTACAGGTCTTTTTAAGCGTTTTTTTTAATTGTGTTTTCATGTCCTCAAAAGTTTTCGTTAATAAAAAAATGCATTTTGTTTTATTAGGGGAAAATCAGATAAGGTAGTGTGGCTAAGATTCGAAGATCTATTGGAGCAAAATTGTTCGACCTAGAAACTGTCAGATTTAATGAAATCATTCATTCTTCAACTGTGAACATTAAATCATACCTGAAAATTCATAGACGTAGAGTGAGCAAAAAAAAAAGACTTTAATCTGGATAACTTTCGTTCTAATGATCAAATTTTCACTCACTAAGTGTCAATCTCAATGTATCTATCTATACGGATGGTAGCACCACGTCGGCAGTGGAATTTACAATATATATCCTTCTGAAGTTCACGAATCAAGATCACTAAGAAATCCAGATTTCTGTTCAGTGTTTCGCAGTGAACTTATTGCTATTCAAACAGGTCTGGAAAATATCAGGACTGAGCCACTTTTGGCAATGTCTGGATCTTCACAGACAGTCGTAGCTGTATTCAGCACCTGAGCAATTGGGAGAAAGTAACGGACCGGGCTGGGGTCTCTATACTTCGCTTATTAAATGCCCTCTCAGCCTCCCATGACATCCATATTCAGTGGATACCTTCACACGTGGGTCTTTTTGGCAATGAACGTGTTGATAAGTTGGCAAACGAAGGTCCTTCCCTTCCAACCTCTCCAAACATGACACTAACTTACTCTGAATTATTTTCTATCCGCAAATCTAAAGTTAATAAAGCTTGGCTTATTCCACCAGATCACAATTGGTATCCCCGCAAACGTCCTGGAGGAGCCCTTGACCTTCAGGATAAACGTGCCGGCCAAACGGCTACCTGTAGATTGGTCAGTGGGCATACTTGGTCAGTGTCTCACTTTCAGTGGACAAATTAAACTTTTTCCATCTTGAAAAAATTGCAACTCCAGCGAGACTAATCCTCCCCATCTACTTGATTGTTTGGATTTCACCATGGAAGAGGTTCTTGAGAAACCTCTCCATTTCCTCAATGTTTTGAAGACTCGCTGTCTCATGGATCTGGTATAGCTCCGCTATCCCAACTGGGATTGGAAACAACAACAATCTTAATGTTGTCTGCAGGGGACTTCAAATACGTTAATTATTAATTGGTAATTATTAGATAAGTTATAAAACCAGAGAAAAAGTCCTTTCTCTCAATAAACATATTTTTTTTTACATATTTGGCTTCTTAACCTTCAAAATATAGGGGGTAGCTGCTATCTGCAAATCATGTCCCTGATCAGATAAGGTTTATCAGCAAGTTTGGTCCCCTTTATTTTAATTTCTCTTTTTGTGTTTTTAGATATATCTTTAAAAATAATTGAGCAATTTCAGAAAACATTGAACCCATTCATGAGACCCGTTTACCCAAAGATAATTTTATGCAAACAATAAATTTTCGAGAATTTTTATAATTATTAATAATTAAATGGTTGTGAAAAAATCTTGAATTATGAGGCATAATACCTATATTACTCTACGTATTTCTTATGCCCATATTATTCTACGTATTTTTTTATTGTGAAATCTAAAGCTCCAACTTTTCTTTATTAGTGAAGGCCGAAAAAAATTAAAATTAATTATGTTTGAAAGAATTTACAGACAATGCAGAAATAATTAAATTAGATGATTATTAACTAAATGATATTAACTTCACGCGTTGTCTGAAATTTCATTAATATTTTTTTTCTGCCAATATACGATTTTAAATCTTTTTTTAACTATAAAAAATGATGTTTTTTTTTATGTCATCTGAAAATTTGCTTGAAATTCAGCTAAGAGATTTGAAAAAATCAACAACATTGCATTGAACCTATATTGAGTTTTATAAAAGCATGTTTCTGATAGAATGGGATTATACGTCGGATTTTTTTAAAGTATATTTTAAGTTTGTTCATTATATATTTGATATAATTTAATTGTGTGTACGTATGCATAGTTTTGGAATATCGTATTCATATATTTCTTCAATATATACTTTATTTTTATGAACCAATTATAATTTAAATGAAAATATGCATTTTATAAAAGGTATCGTTATATTTTCTTGAATAAAATTTAAATGTCAACGATGATTATCTAAAATCATGCCTCGGTATTTTATATAACTACAGAAAAAATAGAGTTTCCGAGTACGTAGCGTACACTTTTAAACATCTTAAATTTCTTAACATCTCAGTTTTTAAACGTCTTAATCTTAAAAGAATTTTTTTAGTTATCTTGCCGAGCATGCTTTACAGAACTATTTATATTTTTGCACTTTTCAAACTCTTATTCTGCACGCTGCCACGTAGATTTCATGCTCAATAATACACTAATAAATTTTTTAGTACTTTATATTTATGTAAAGTACTTAACGAAATAAAGCTTAGAGCTGTTGGCAGTTGAGAATTAAACCTTGTTAAGAAATTGAGAACATTCTACTGCTTCAAAATTGCTCGTTGTGAAACATCTGACTATATACTAAATATACTATTTTTTTTGAAGAATGAAGATTAATTAATTATTGATTGCTTTTTTTTATTGTTTCTTATTTATTTGAGAAATGAAAAGTAAATGCGTATATGTGCAACGCAGAATAAAAAAAAATAATTTTGCTCCGCTTTTTAATTGGACAAAATATTTTTGAACTGCTATTTTATTTTGACGTTCAAACTTATTCTCACCCGCTAACATTAAGAAAATTTCTTTTTTAAAAAAGATAATGTTAAGAAAATTTGCTTAAAAAAGCTGTTAATTTTATTAGACAAAAGTAATTGATGTTATTATAGTTGTTAATATTATTATTATTATCTTTAGCGCAATTCACGAGATATTGTTGTATCAGAAAAATGCTCGATATTCTATCTTTCTTTCTTTTTTTTTGCAAATAATAAAACTAGAAAATTATGAAATTTTTTTTTTAGAATCATCAACTCGAAAAATTCTTCTTTTTTCGAACTTACAGTCATAACCATTATCCTGCGTAGAAGGTTTTTTATAAATCGCCTTAAGTATCAGTAAACATTGTCACTAAATGAATAACCCCAAGAAACTGAAGTACAAAGATCAAAATTTCATTTACCTCAAAAAACCAGATATTAGGAGTATTTGAAATTGATTATTGAATATTGTGGCGAATATAAATGCAGTAAAATACATTTTTTTCTTAGTTTCGCTGTCATCGTTATAATTTCTGAGGGATCTTATAAACTCTATTTAAAAGGTGACTGTCATCATGTCAGGTATGTATATATATATATANATATATATATAATTTAAAATAAATATTACTAATTAACTGCTTATTATTACTAACTACTAATATTATTAACTATAAAACTCATTTAAAAAAAGCAACTTTGCATTAATAGTTTTTGTAATTATGCTAATAACAAAAAATGCTCATGGCGTTTTTTGCAGTAACATGAGGGAAATGAATTTTATTTTATTAATTCTGATTTTTTATGAATATTTCTTATGAAAACATTTCAGAAACATTTTTAATTCTTTATTTAAAATAAAAAAACACTTATAATTTGCGTTTGCACAAATTATAATTTACATATTATGTTGTGATATTTTCATTAACTCGTAACTGCTTGGCAAAAATCATTTCTATTGCTAATTCCAAACACCTAAAAATTTCGCTAAACTCTGTGTGTCTTGCTCTCTCAAAATTGCATTGCAACTTATAATTTAATATTTGAAGGCAATATGACTGGAAACGTCACATGTGGTTACGTTCAGAATGCAAAAACAGACTCTCCGAGTGTTTAAAAACATGTACTAAGGCTACTAAAATTACTAAGAATATTTTATTTATTAGCTACTGAGTTATTAATCTTGGAAATAGGTGAACGATTCGACCACTTACAATGAAATATATATTCGAAATTCAATTTTGAATGATTGCTCTCGTATGATTTAAAGATTGGCAAAAAATTAAACAATTCCAAGTTTTATAAAAATTTTGAAATACGTAGCTTTACATCTATCACTTCCGAAATTTTCATGGAATTAATGACTTTACTAAATTTCATACTTCAATATTCAAGGCCAATAACTTGCTTTTTACTTAACTTTAAATCTTTATTTGCTCCTCCAAATGTAACTTTTTCACTAAATGTAACTTATTTGTATGAAAGTTAAATAAACGGATGCAGTACAAAATTAAATTCACTTTCATTTATTAGAATCTATTTCGTAAATAACAGACTCTCATAATAGATTTCAAATTTTAACATTAAAATATATGTTAAATTTTATAAGGATATATTAAATTATATTAATAACATTTGTTAGTGAGTCATTTGGATCTGCATTATGTTTATGCATTTATTTATTATAATGCATTTATTTAAAATCATGTAAGAACATTTTCTCCACTACAACAATTATAATCAAAATTTTAAAATTCCAATAACTATATTTATAGCACGAATTCGAAACAGAACCTGAAAAAAAACTTTATTTATATGAGTTTATGCAAAATATATTGCCTTGATATTATAATTCAATTTGATATAATTTACTTAAAAGAACGCTTTTCGATTCTGATTATTATATATTTTTTATGTATAACTAAAAATATTCATTTAATTAAATTTGTAATAAATAAATTAATTAAAAAAAAAGAACTTACAATTTGCACAAAAAATAGCAACCTTGAAACTGTCTGAAACAGAAGTAAAGAAATCGGCAGACAAACAACGAAGTATGTAAACTTGGAATAGATGTTTGAAGATGGGTGGGAAATGTAAAGAAACTTTTCTCTCCTTGTCTTAAAAGGTGAGACTTCCGGTAGTAACTAAAACAATAAAACACATCCACCTGCAACTTATAACTCTCCATTAACTGTGGAGAAGACTTCTTCCCCCATTCATGCGCTGAAAAAGTTACAAGCCCACTAGAAGATCCGAAGTTCGGATGTGACAACTGCTATCACAGTCCATGCGAAAAAAGTTTTAATTTTTTTAAAATGCATTGAAAAACTTATATTTTAACTCATATGAAAAACTTATAACTTATAAACGTATATTTCAATGATATAAATTGTCCGTTAACATACCATGTCCATAATTGAAGAGCTTGGTTGGGGAAGGTTATAGGTGACTCTTCAGTGAATTTAGAAATAGATTTTCTAATTAATGTCTTATTTACACCACAGTAGAAAAAATTTTACTCCTCTCAGACAGCTGAGCATTAAATGCTTTTTTAATCCGAAATTTAACACTTTTACAGTGTTACTTGGTACCTTCTAGGTCTAATATTTTAAATAACCCCAATTTCAAGTTGGAGATGAAATATCAGTAGTATATAAATTTCTTCACGTATCATCCTTCAAATTCTATCCTAGACGTAATTAAAAAAAAAGAAATTTCAAAACATTTACAAGTTTAAGGTTTTAATCTTTAATTTCTAACATTTTGTTAAAATAGTGTCTGTGTGCTAAAAATAATAATGAATGAGCACCAAGATAATTTAGAGTAATATTTATTAAAAACATGAGAATGACACGTTTTGTAAATTAATCAATTACAGATTATAAAGGTGTTCAAAATAATAGATTAAAAAGTAAATTGACATGATTCATTAAGACACTAAAAATGTTGTAAAAATAAATTAAGAACATCTGTTTTCTGACATGAAAAAAAAAACATTTTACGAATGTTGGTAAAACACAATTTTCAGATAAATGGGAAAATTTGCAGTATCTTCTTAATCAAAACTATAAATGGGTGCTCCAATCTTTTAGTCAAGTATCTTTTCACAGGATAGTGCATTCGCTCTTCGCATGTCATAATGGTTTGCCTTGCTCCCTTCCAGGAATGTGGGCCTTCCAGCCTATACTGGTAAGAGAGATGAGGTCCAAAGGCTAATTTTAAAAACAGTGGTGGGTCAAAAAAAAGTAACTTTAATAAATTCGGTTTCACTCCTAACTTAGCTGCTATATCCTCTAGATATTGGACATAATCCACTCTGATAGTTTGCTTATGGCTCGGGGCATACCTAGACAAATTTAAATTATGCTTTGCTTTAATATCTCTCATCATTTTATTTCTTGTAGGAAGAGTTCCTTTTCCTGAAAATATATGAGCTGCCCATCTGGTCTGCATTTCGCCCAAAGGAAATCCTGGACCAAATGGAAGAATGAAGCCAATGACCGCCAAAGTTGGGTGTTTTAAGTGAGGTGGCCACATGCACTTATACAAATCTATCCTGCCTTCTTCATTTGCAATAATATCCTTTTCCAGAAATGGAAAAGACCATGTATAGCCTGTGGCTATAATTACAACATCTGCTTCTGTAACTTCGTCCTCATTGGCAAAGATGACGCCATTTTCCGTAAATTTGGTTATATCTTTCTTTTGCTTTACAGCACCGGTTAACATTTTAGAGCCAATGTAATCATTTATCACTGGGTCCTTAGATAATACGTGCCATTCTGGCATGACAGTTTGCCACCTGTGGTTAAATTTTTGATCTATTATAAGGTTTTCAATTAACCAACTGACGATATTAATTGGAAGTGTATCAATTAGAATAGTGAAAAAGCGTCTTAAAACAATATAGTCAAATGGGTAACCCTGTGGTCCTGCTCGGGCTATGATGTGTGATCCAGATCGAGTACTTATATACACCTGAAAGAAAAATGGAAATTTAAACACAATTTAAATACAATTTATGTAAGGAAATCCATTAAAAAAATGTTTTTTTCTCTTTTTTATATTTAAATATTTAAAACTATTTTTCCGTCACGGCGATTATAGTTGTCACAAAAAATACCGATATGGAAATATCACTTCTACAGGTAGTATTTTTCTTCATTAGTTTAAATCCATAAATTTTCATTCAGGATTTCTCACTTTGATTATTTTTATAGCAAACTTTCAAGCATATAAGTTGTTCTAATACGAAAAAAACAAAGAAATATTTTTAATTAATTTATTCTATCTTGTAAAATAACAGCATGAACACAAGAGTCTAACGAATGCCTATTTGTGTTTTACAGTTTTAAAGTTTTTTTGAAGTGATAAAACTAATGCTACAAAACAAATTCCACAATTTGATCCTCTAATTGCTTGAACACCTATGTTTTTCTAAAGTTTATTTAACAACTATGTAGCCTCTCAGAGTTAAAATTAGTGCAATATCCATGAGTGCAATATCCTTTGTATTAGCTGAAGTTTTGTATGTTTCTAATATAGTGATCGAGAGTCATGGTTGTACAAGGGATAGAGCTTTCGAATCCCAATGAGTTGATCCAGGTTCTAATCTCAGTTCTGGCTAGTTGATAAGATTTATTTTCTCGGCTCCCATTGACCACAGTATTATATTCTCAGTATTATTTTCAGTATTATATTCAGAAATATTCTCAGTGATAGAGGAATCATGGGTCAGTTCTCCTAGTCATCGGGTTAACCGTGTGAAGTCTTCATGGTTTTTCTATCCAGCTAACGTAAATGCGAATAGTTTAAACTTGTTTATCCAGCCTGTCTTGATCCAGGAGTCCCTTTTTCTTCAGAGTTTAGTTTAAAATTATAAGAACACTGAGATAGTCGTGAACTCAAGGTTAGGTCTGCTGTTCAACGCTAATAATAAATATAAAACGAAGCTACTGATATTTGGTTGTTTCTTTCTTTTATTCATTTCCAATAAAATAACTTCAAAAACAGGTGTCAAGCATGAAAAAAATTACTTAGACTGAAAAATAGTCATTTTTTAGTAAAAATTTCAATAAATAAATAAAATACTGCTTTTTTTTTCTTTATGTTACAGTAAAATTAACATCAATTTTATTCTAGATGGTTCTTATCTATAGTCCAAAAGTTACTGAAACTGATTTCTTGCAATATTATATACCAAAAGATAAAATTGCACCATCGTACGAAAATTGGCATGGTGTCAAAAAAATCTATTTGTGAAGAAGTCATAATAGTTGATGTAATAATAAACAATAAACAATCAACCATAATGATTTATATCTTACCTGTTTGGCAACACTGCTGATTTCAACTGCAGCATCCAATCCAGAACAACCCATTCCGATTACAACGACATTTTTATTTTCAAACTTGGCAACACCTTTTAAGCTGTGTGTATGTATTATTTCACCTTTGAAATCCTCCAGTCCTGGATAAGATGGCCATTTAGGACGATTTATATGTCCAACACAAATAAGAACAGCGTCGTAAATATCAGATACAACGTTTCCAGTTAAGGTGTTTTTCACAGTCACGCTCCATCTACCGGTTTCTTCATAGTCTAAAGATCTTCTCACATCTGTAACTTCAGAATTAAAACAAACATGCTTTAGGGCATCGTTTTTGGTGGCGTAGTTCATTAAGTATTCATAAACTTCGTGGTGTTTCATGTAAGTATTGTATTCTTTCTTTGGCGGGAAGTTACTGAAAGCTCCCATTTCTTTACTGTGGTTAAGTATTGTAGTTGGCATAATAGATGGGACACCAATCACGGACTCTTCCCTGTAACACCAAGTGCCTCCGACTCTGTCAGTTTTTTCGAAGCATACCGGCTCTAAATTCTCTTCTTTTAACATAACAATTGAAAATAGACCAGAGAAACCGCCACCAACTACGGCTACTTTCTTTCTCGGTGGATCCATATCCTGTAAAAAAGACTGTTTACCAATTATATATATATATATNTATTTCACAACACTATATATATATATATATATATATATATACTGACATATTCCTTGATATCTTAATATTAATCCAATATTTTAATATCCGATTAGGATAAATTTAAAAAAAAACATTAGTGATTGGAATACCGGAATGAGGTACTTGATTTTTAAAAATATTAGTGTATGGAATATTGAACACATGTATGGTAAGCAACTGCAATTGCGCCCCCTCAAAAGAAAAAAAACACTAGTGTGAAGATTACCAGACAAGTGTGATTATCAAATTAATATCAAATCATATCTTGAATAAATTACTTCTCATTTATATTTTCTTACTGAGTTGTAATACACCTGACTTTCATTTGATTTTTTTTCAAATTCTAATTATTATTTTTCAAATTCATTTAATTATCCATTTCGTTACGCTTAGCATATTTATAAAATGTTGTTACTTTATTTAGAGTACATATTTATTTTTTTAAAACAAAATGATCTGCGTTACTGTGAAAAATATTGAAGTTTAAGGGGGGGGAAATCAATGGTACGAGGGTTGCTATTTATATTTCAGGCCTAATAATGAAAAAACAAATATGTAGGATCGAAATTGGTTTTATTGTTTTTCAAAATATTCTCCATGATGATCAATACACTTTTGCATGCGTTTGAACCAATTTTCAAAGCACTTTTTCCAGTCCGATTGAGGTAATTCCAAAACATGCGTTTTGAATGCATCAACCGCTTCTTTGGGGGTCGAAAATCGTTGTCCACTTAATTTATTTTTGATGTGTGGGAATAAGAAGAAGTCATTGGGTGCCAAATCAAGGCCGTACGGCGGATGACCCATCAGTTCGATCTTTCGCTCCGTCAGAAATGCCTTTGTTTGAGTCGATGTGTGAGAGCTCGCATTGTCATGTTGAAAAATGATTCGCCTCTTCTTCTGCTTTTTTCGAATTTCTACGATGACTTATGGTAAACAAATGGTCGTGTACTATTCAGAATTGACCGTCCTGCGTTGCTCTAACGCCACTGTTGCCACATGACCCGTTAATGCCGAAGAAAGAGGCAATCATTTGTTTCGATGTGCTTCTTCCTCGAACAACTTTTGTTGGTTTTGCCTCGTCCTTGAAGACCCATACAGTCGATTGCTGTTTTGTTTCCGGCTCATATGCATAGATCCATGATTCGTCACCTGTGTAGATGTTAGACACAGCCTTTGATGTACCTTGAGCGTGTTTTTCCAACATTTCCTTGCACCAATAGACACGAGCCTTTTTTTGAGCGTTTGTCAGATTATGCGGGATCCAACGCGAACAAATTTTTTTTACGCTCAAATGTTCATGCAATATTTTATTGATGCTAGTCATACTAATGTCCAAAGACGCCTCTATCTCACGGTATGTCACATGACGATCTTGCTTTATCAGTTCACGCACAGCATCGATCTTTTCTGGCACAACAACGGATTTTGGACGACCTGCACGGGATTCGTCCTGGATCGAACATCGACCACGATTAAATTCGTTATACCAATTTCTTACAGTGATGTAGGATGGCGCTTTATCGCTGAATTAAGAATGAAGTTCATCGAAGTACTCTTGTCTTGATTATCCACGTCGAAAGTTATGAAAAATAATGCACGAAAATGTTCACGATTCAATTCCATTTTTTGAAAGAGAAGAACTGAAGACAATTTACTGTCAACAACACAAATGAAGCTATAATGGTAAATTGTATGCTGAATTTATGTTTAAAAATATCAAACTTTCGATTAAAATCGTCTGCGGTTGTCTAGCAACACTTACTGTTGCCAAGACCAGAAATATAAATAGCAACCCTTGTAAATGAGAAGCAATCACCGGAGTTTCTGAGAGGAGTGAGCAAACTACGGAGCCTTCTAGTGTTATAAAAGCTTCTAAATTTCTTTTAAATTGGTATCAGAATAAAATCATATAAATAATTAAGTATAATTCTTATTTTTCAGTTATAATTCTTAATATTAATGCAAATCACTTTTAAATTCTTTATTCATAATATGTTCTGATAATTTATATGAAACTTTACAGAAAAGTAAAAAAATTATCATTTATAAAATAATTAAAATTTTAAGTAACTTACATAATTTTTTACAATAAATAAGAATCTTACTTTTATATCTTAGATAAATTAAATTTTGAAATAGATTAAATACTTACCATTAAAGTAGATTTGTTTATGATAGACTATTTCTGTTTTCTCAAGTTTTCTCTTTTTTCAAATTTTCTCTATTCGCAGATAGATAACTTTACTAGCCTAAAGTTCTGGAATAAATATTAAATATTAAATTAATTAGTTGGTTTAAATTTTTAATAGCTAAGCATATAATGATGTCAAGATGAATTAAAGATTCATAATTGTCATTGACAAACATTTTAGAAAAATCATCAGCACCACGCTGTTAGCGAGTTAATTCAAATTTTAAGGAGAGATGAAATGGTCAAGCTAAGAAATTTTTCTTATAATTAACGATAAATTTCATTATTGCATAAAATATTTTTAAACTGTTTTATGAAGAAAATGAAAAAAAAATATAATACTGATTTGACAAGAAATTGACAAGATGCTTTTGAAATGAAGAAAATATCAAAATTGGAAGTAGTTATTTTTTTTAAATTTTGAAAGATTTATAAAAAACACGAGAATTAAATTTTAATTTTTGGAATCCAGAATGATGACGCCTGTAACATGATTATAAAATAAGCAAAACTAATTATTTACACAAAATCAAGCAAACAAACATCATGACAAATATCTTTAAAATTTACAAAAAGAAAATGTTATAGTTTAGTTTCTATAATAGTTTTTATTAAATTAATTATTTCGATCTCCAAATATGAAATGTTTTTCAAGTTATTTCGATCCCCATTTTTTAACAATTTCACTTAAAAATAAATGTTCATTTACTCTTTTAATTCTTTTATTAAAAATATTGGGAAACATTCGCGAAAGTAAAATGTGGGATTTTGTTAAAAGAAACAGAATTAAAATTCAATTTTATGTTTCATCTTACGAGCGAAAACTACATTAAAAAATTGGGTATCGGAACGACGGTATTAACTAATATAAGCGATTTAATGCCTTTCTTATAAAACTACTTTTTTTTAATCGGGAGAAGCTAGATTATATTTTCTAAGAAAAACGTTTTTATGCCGTCACATTTTCAAAAGTTTGTTTATACTTCTAATAAATATTGCTTTTAAATTTAAAAATAGACTTGTTTGGTAATTAGCGACTAGTTTAAACCATTTAAAATGTTTTATAGAAAATTACATACTTTTTTCTGCTATTAAATGCTTTACAGATGGTTTTTCATCTTCTAATTATAACTGTTAACTTCTTTTTTCTTACACCTGTTTTATGAACAGGGTTTTACATTTTATGGCACATGAAAAATAATTACATTTGATCAAAAATAAATGAACAAATAAAAGTAAATAACAAAATAAAGTAAATAAAAAAAGAAAATTAAATTAAAAATAATAATTTAAAGGCGTGCCGCTTTACTGTTGTTTAACAATACTGAATTTTTTCCAAAATCACTTAGCCAACTTCACAGGGTAATTTTCATCTCTAATTATAACAACTTTTAAGAGTAGGTAGATAAAATGTTACTTCGTAAGTGCATTTTAATTATTTAGTGAAACATATCTTTGTGTTGAACAATTATCAATATGAGCTTTGGTGGTGATAAAAATGCAAATTGAATGATAAACTATTCAACTTTGTCATAAAATACAATGATTAAAGGTCAATTAGAGTTTAAATTTATTATAAAACAATAAAAATTGTTTCACATATGTTGTTAAATCGTTTAAAAATAAATAAAAGTTTTTTTCAAAACCTGAAATGCAATTCTGCTTTTCTTATCAGAAAAAAAAAATTTGATCGGAAACAAGTATATTTTTGGGTCAGATTTTATAACTTGAAATATGATCTTCACTAAATTAGCAATTCAACGTTCCAGTTAAGGTTTCATCTTTTAACGTTTCATCTTTGGTCCTTAAATTTTCTGAGAAAGTGCAAAAATTCCATTCAATAGATTTTGAGAATTCATTGTACTCATTTTACACTTTACGCAATCTATTTATTTAAATAAAAATGTTATAATATGAGTTTATTATATTAGTTTGAAAGTAAATTTACACTGAATATTTACTACAAGAAAAATGCTTGTAGTTACTCTTGAATAGCTTAGTCAATGTAAGAACATTCATAGTGAAATTTCGAAAAATACAAAAAAAGTATTTTTTCAGCATCACATAACTACGTAATTTTCATTAATATAAAAATTATAATGTTTTTTTTAATTCCTTAAAATTACCATTAAGTGAATACTCCGTTGACTTGATTAGCTACTCAAAGGTAAGGCATATCTTAAAAAAAATCTCTTAAGAATTCAAGAATCAGGTTTAAGTGACGACATACATTGGTAATGAAATTTAACAAGCTCTGTGAGATTTAATTTTCTGTGAGAGGCCAAAGAAAAAGCAATTGAAATATAAAAATTATCAAAAATAATAAATTATTAAATTTTTTTTAACTTTTAAATCCACGTAGAAAAATAAATAAAATAAATAAAATAAATAATATATTTTATTTACTTTTCTACATAGGGAAAAAATTCTGATTAAATTATCCTACTGTATGAAAAAGGAAATTCTGTTAATAAAAATCAAAATATACAGTTTTTAAACCATTCATTTGGTAATTGAAAATGCTACCATTTTATGGCATTATGATATTTTTCTTTTGTGTGTTCAACACCAGTTTTTTTAAAAATTTTAATTTAATTTATGTACAATCACTTAATATTACGTAATCATATTCTTATTCACTTCTAAATGTACGCTGAAAATTGAATAAAAGAATAATTATATGCAATTTCAGATTAAATTGAGATTCCGCTGCTTTATTTATTTACATCATACTGGATTCCGTTGCATAAATGATTAAAGACTGTAACCGACTAGCGAAATCAAATAAAGTTTTATTTAATGATTCGCTTTAGATTCCTTTATTTATTTATTCTTTTTATATTAATATATTCGAAAAAAAATTTGTTTATAATTTTTCAACAAACTGCCAATTGTTGATTCAAACTCATATATCCTAATATAAATTATTAACTAATTTAAAAACTAATTGAAAAAGTTATTTTAGTTATTGCTACTAGTTATTAAAAGCAATTATTCAGAAATTTATTTTAGAACGTAATTATTTGACGTATATTATTTACTCGGCTCATTAGAATAAAAATAAGGAAAGAAATTTAAAAAGAAATGAAAAATTACTTTAAAAAAGTAGACAAAGCATGCAAACATTTTTGATGTTTAAATTGATTAATAAGAGCGAAATTCTCGATATATTAGGGCTTTCAGATTTTTCTAAAAATTTACAATAAAAGTACAAAGAATTAAAAGTAAGTCACTATTCCAGCCACTTATATTTCAATTAATATAGTTATTATTTTCCGGCAAAATGATAAAAATGCCGACAGAAATTACATTTATTTTACTACTGGTTTTCCTCGTTAGATAAATTTAAGTATAGCTTTTACATTGTTTGAATGTAATCTCGAATAATTTGCAAATTTCTACAAGGCAAAATTTTATTTATGAAATAAACAATGTAATTTGAATAGGAGATGCATTTTTAAATATTTTCCTCTTAACCAGATATGAAAAAACTATATTTACATCTCTTAATTAAATATAAATGCGAAACGTGCTTGTTCAAATTCAAAAGATTTATTTTCAATAGAAATATGACTTATTGTAATAAATTTTACGAAAATCGAAATAATAACAAAAATTAAGATTAATGGCACCCGTTTTTCAATAACTCATTCCCTGATAATATTTTTTGAATTTTAAACGCAATACACTTAAATAGCGTATTGAAAATTTAAATTGCAATTTTTAGAAAGATGTTTTTAATAAAAATATATCATATTATAAATATATATATATATTAAAACTTACCTAAATGCTACCATTTAGTGTATAAGTCAACTGAAAATCAATAACAAAGATGCTAAGATGTTTCTTCGAATGACACATCAAACAAACTGATCCTTTGCATGTCACACTAAAATATTAATCCAATTCCAAACAATAGAAAAAAAATTGTTTTTGTTATCCAAGGAAAACACTTATCTCTATTAAAAAAGAATACCCATGCAAGTGAAAGTGTAAAAATGAGAACTTTTTTACGAGGAAATGTTACAAAAACAAAGGAAATTGTCTAACCAAGCATAGTTAAAAATTTCTAGTAGTTTCTAAATGGAAAGGACAAATCCTCTTAAACAATAGAACTAAAGTTGTTTTAAAATTATAATGTTCCTTAAATAAGGAGTTTTAAGTTAAATGCTTTAGTAGTTAGGTGAAGACCACAAGAAATGAGCTTGCTATTTCGCCAAACAAACTTGACATCGATTGCAGTATTATTTCTTTTTGCCATTGAACTTGACACGCTAAGTTTCAATGCTATTCATTTATCCCTGCATTTCCTTTAAAATTGGTTGGTTTTTGCAATGAAAGTTGTTCAAGAAAGTAAACTGTTTGAGAAATGACATTTAAAGGATATTATAATAACATACGTTTGACGTCATTTTAATTGATTTAGTTGTGATTGTTTTTCTCGTCAAAAGTTGATAGTTTAATGAGAGGTTACTGACATTTTCAAAGACGTCATGTAAGAATGGATTTGGTAAAACTAAAATTAGCAATATGTATTAAAACATAGCATTAAAATTTGCATATTATTTAGTGAGTTAATGTAATTTTTAAGAATAAGATGATAATTATTTAAAGAATATTTTGGTCTTCACTTGATTAAATGATAATAAAATTAGTTAATAGTATTTATGTTCATAATATTAAGTTAAAATTTTTTCTTAGAGTAATTATTTTAACACTAGAGGAACCACAGTGGTCCTTTTTTCCGCAACTCAATTTGAGAGGCATTTGGACCTAAATTAAATATACCAGCTTAATTTACTTTAGTAAATTTTTTAAACTTTTTAAGATCATCAAAAGCTATTAAATGAAATTTTATTCGAATATATAATGAACGCATAAAATGG
The DNA here is from genome assembly GCF_043381705.1 of Parasteatoda tepidariorum. NCBI lineage: Eukaryota > Metazoa > Arthropoda > Arachnida > Araneae > Theridiidae > Parasteatoda > Parasteatoda tepidariorum. The sequence continues at coordinate 40,711,162 of NC_092207.1, read as the reverse complement.
CGATTTACTTAGGACGACCATCAAGTTGAAAATAATTGATGTAAAGGCTTTATCTTTATTTTATTCGAGGGCATGATTGACTAGATAGCCACTGAACAAGTTTTTCATTAAGATAGTCNTAGAGATTACCGGAGAAGTGTGATTATCAAATTAATATCAAATCATATCTTGAATAGATTACTTCTCATTTATTTTTTCTTACTGAGTTGTAATACACCTGGCTTTTGTTTGATTTTCTTTTCAAATTCTGATTATTATTTTTCAAATTCAGTTAATTAGCCACTTCGTTACGATTAGCATATTTATAAAATGTTGTTACTTTATTCTACAATAATTTATATTTTGAAAACAAAATGTTCTGCGTTACTGTGAAAAATAGTGACGTTTAAGGGAGGGAAAAATCAATGGTAAATGCGAAGGAATCACCGGATTTTCTGAGAGGAGTGAGGAAAAGCGGAGCCTTCGAGTGTTATAAAAGCTTCTAAATTTCTTTCAAATTTGCATCAGAATAAAATCATATAAATAATTAAATATAATTTATTTTTTCAATTATAATTCTTAGTATTAATACAAATCACTTGAACCGATAATGAAAATCGTTATTTACAATATGTTCTGATAATTTATATGAAGCTTTCACAGAAAAATAAAAAAATTGTCATTTATAAAATAATAAAAATTTTAATTAACTTACATAATTTTTTACTATAAATAAGAATACCTCTTTTATATCTTAGATAAATTAAATTTTGAAATAGATAAAATTCTTACCATTAAAGTAGATTTCTTTATGATAGACTATTTCTGTTTTCTCGAGTTTTCTCTTTTTTCAAGTTTTCTCTATTCGCAAATAGATAACTTTACTGGCCTAAAGTTCTGGAATAAATATTAAATATTAAAAATATCTTATACTTAAAGATAAATTTTATTATTGGATAAAATATTTTTGAAACTGTTTTATGAAGAAAATGAAAAAAAAAATATTATACCAATATGACAAGAAATTGACAAGATGCTTTTTAAATGAAGAAAATATCAAAATTCTAAGTAGTTATTTTTTTTAAATTTCGAAAAATTTATAAAAAAAATCCCTGAATTAAATTTTAATTCTTGGGATCCAGAATGAAAACTCCTGTAATATGATTACAAAATAAGCAAAACTAATTATTTACTCAAAATCAAGCAAATAAACATAATGGAAAATATCCTTAAAATTTTAAAAAAGGACTTGTTATTGTTTGGTTTCTATAATAGTTTTTATTAAATTAATTACTTCGATCTCCAAAAATTTTTTTAAAGTTATTTCGATCCCCATTTATTAACAATTTCGCTAAAAATAAATTTTCATTTACGCATTTAATTCTTTTATTAAAAATATTGGGGAACATTTGCGAAAGTAAAATGTGTGATTTTGTTAAAAGAAATAGAATTAAAATTCAATTTTGTGTTCCATCTTACGAGGGAAAACTACATAAAAAAATTGGGTATGAGAACGAAGGTATTAAGTAATATAAGCGATTTAATGCCTTCCTTATAAAACTACTTTTTTCAATCGGGAGAAGCTAGATCATATTTTCTAAGAAAAACATTTTTTCGACGTCACATTTTCTAAGAAGATCCATCCTAGACAGATTCGTACATTTTTCGAAAGTTTATTTATACTTCAAATAAATATTGCTTTTAAATTTAAAAATAAACTTGTTTGGTAATTAGCGAAGAGTTTAAACCATTTAAAATGTTTTATAGAAATTTACATACTTTTTTCTATATTAAATGCTTTACAGATGGTTTTTCATCTTCTAATTATAACTATTAACTTCTTTTTTCTTACACCTGCTTTATGAACAGGGTTTTACTTTTTATGGCACATGAAAAATAATTACATTTAATCAAAAATAAATGAACAAATAAAAGTAAATAACAAAATGAAAGTAAATAAAAAAAGTTTAAAAAAATCATTTAAATGCTTGCCGCTTTACTGCTGTTTAACAATACTGAATTTTTTTCCAAAATCATTTAGTCCATTTTAAATGGTAATTTTCATCTCTAATTATAACAGTTTTTAAGAGTTGGTAGATAAAACATTCTTTGTAAGTGCATTTTAATTATTTAGTGAGACATATCTCTGTGTTGAACAATTATCAATATTAACTTTGTTGTTGATAAAAATACAAAATACAACTATTCAACTTTGTCTTAAAATGCAAAGATTAAAAGTTAATTAGAGTTAAAATTTAGTATAAAGCAATAAAAATTATTTCGTATATGCTGCTAAAAAGTTTAAAAATATTTTAAAAATATTTTTTAAAACCTAAAATGAAATGCATTATTTTGTACCCATGCATTATTTTGTACCCATGCATTATTTTGTAGACAATGCATTATTTTGTAGACAATGTTAAAAACAATTCTAGTCTGCTTTTCATATCAGAAGAAAAAAAATGTTTTGATCGGAAACAAGTATATTTTTGGGTCAGATTTTACGAGTATATCTTGAAATATAGCCTACACTAAATTACGAGTATAACTTGAAATATAGCCTACTACAATTCAGCGTTCCAATTAAGGTTTCATCTTTGGTCCTTAAATTTTCCGAGAAAGTGCAAAAATTACATTCAATAGATTTTGAGAATTCATTGTACTCCTTTTTCATTTTACGCTTTACATAATCAATTTATTTAAATAAAAATGTTTTAATATGAGTTTATTATATTAGTTTGAAAGTGAATTTACACTGAATATTTACTACAAGAAAAATGCTTGTAGTTACTTTTGAATAACTTAATCAATGTAAGAACATTCATAGTGAAATTTCGAAAAATACAAAAAAGTATTTTTTTCAGTCTCATATAACTACGTAATTTTCATTAATAAAAAAATTATAATGTTTGTTTAATTCCTTAAAATTACCATTAAGTGAGTACTCTGTGGATAAGTAAGTGAGTACTCTGACCTCTTAAGAATTCAAAAATCAGGTTTAAATGACGACATGATGTAATGAAATTTAATTTTCTACGAGAGGCCAAAAAAAATCAATTGAAATATAAAATTTATCGAAAATAATAAATTATAAATAAATTTTTTAAACTTTTTTATCCACGTAGAAAAATAAATAAAATAAATAAAATATATAATATTTTTTATTTACTTTTTTACATCGAGAAAAAATTCTGATTAAATTATCGTACTGTATGAAAATGGAAATTCTGTTAATAAAAATCGAAATATACAGTTTTTAAACCATTCATTTGGCAATTGGAAATGTTACCATTTTACGGCATTATGATCATACGTTTCTTTTGCGCGTTCAACATCACTTTTTTCTCTTAAATTTTTTTATCTAATTTATGTACAATCACTTAATACTATGTAATCATATTCTTATTTCTTTCTAAATGTACGATGAAAATTGAATTAAGGAATAATTATATGCAATTACAGAGTTAAATTGAGATTCCGCTGCTTTGTTTACTTTCACCATACTAGATATAAATATTATTCCAGTATGGTAATAAGTATTCCGTTGCGTAATTGATTAAAGACTGAAGCCGACAAGCGAAATGAAAATAAAGTTTCATTTAATGATTCGCCTTATATTCTTATATTTATATATTTTTTTTTATATAAATGTATTCGAAAAAAAATATGTTTATAATTTTTCAACGAACTGCCAATTGTTAATTCAAACTCACATATCCTAATATAAATTATTAACTAATTTAAAAACGAATTGAAAAAGTTATTTTAGTTATTGCTACTAGTTATTAAAAACAATTATTCAGATATTTATTTACGAACTTAATTATTTGACGCATATTATTTACTCGGCTCATTAGGATTAAAATAAGGAAAGAAATTTGAAAAAAGAATAAAAAATTACTTTAAAGAAGTAGACAAAGAGTGCAAGCATTTTTGATGTTTAAATTGAATAATAAGAGCAAAGTTTTCGATATAATAGGGCTTTCAGATTTTTTCTAAAAACTTACAATAAAAGTACAAAGAATTAAAAGTAAGTCACTATCCCTGCCACTTATATTTCAATTAATATAGTGATTATTTTCTGGCAAAATGATAAAAACCCCAACAAAAATTACAATTATTTCACTACGGGTTTTCCTCCTTAGATAAATTTAAGTATAGCTATTATATTTTTTGAATGTAATCTCGAATAATTAACAATTTCGACAAAGCAAAATTTTATTTATGAAATAAATAATGTGATTTGAATAGAAGGTGCATTTTAAAATCTTTTAATCTTCCCCAGACATGAAAAAAATATATTTATATCTAAATGCGAAATATTTATATATAAATGCGAAACTTATTTGCTCAAATTCAAAGGATTTATTTTCAATAAAAATATTACTCATTGTAATAAATTTTACGAAAATCGAAATAATAGCAAAAGTTAAGATTAATGGCACCCGTTTTTCAATTTTAAACGCAATACACATAAATAGCGTATTGAAAATTTAAATTTCAACTTTTAGAAAGATGTTCTAAATAAAAATATATCATATTCTAAAAATATATATATTAAAACTTACCTAAATGCTAGCATTTAGTGTATAAGTCAACTGAAAATCAATAACAAAGATGCTAAGATGTTTCTTCGAATGACACATCAAACAAACTGATCCTTTGCATGTCACACTAATATATTAATCCAATTCCGAACAATAGAAAAAAAATTGTTTTTGTTATCCAAGGAAAACACTTATCTCTATTAAAAAAGAATACCCATGCAAGTGAAAGTGTAAAAATGAGAACTTTTTTACGAGGAAATGTTACAAAAACAAAGGAAATTGTCTAACCAAGCATAGTTAAAAATTTCTAGTAGTTTCTAAATGGGAAGGACAAATCCCCTTAAACAATAGAACTAAAGTTGTTTTAAAATTATAATGTTCCTTAAATAAGGAGTTTTAAGTTAAATGCTTTAGTAGTTGGATGAAAACCACAAGAAATGAGCTTGCTATTTCGCCAAGTAAACTTGACATCGATTGCAGTATTGTTTCTTTTTGCCATTGAACTTGACACGCTAAGTTTCAATGCTATTCATTTATCCCTGCATTTCCTTTAAAATTGGTTGGTTTTTGCAATGAAAGTTGTTCAAGAAAGTAAACTGTTTGAGAAATGACATTTAAAGGATATTATAATAACATACGTTTGACGTCATTTTAATTGATTTAGTTGTGATTGTTTTTCTCGTCAAAAGTTGATAGTTTAATGAGAGGTTACTGACATTTTCAAAGACGTCATGTAAGAATGGATTTGGTAAAACTAAAATTAGCAATATGTATTAAAACATAGCATTAAAATTTGCATATTATTTAGTGAGTTAATGTAATTTTTAAGAATAAGATGATAATTATTTAAAGAATATTTTGGTCTTCACTTGATTAAATGATAATAAAATTAGTTAATAGTATTTATGTTCATAATATTAAGTTAAAATTTTTTCTTAGAGTAATTATTTTAACACTAGAGGAACCACAGTGGTCCTTTTTTCCGCAACTCAATTTGAGAGGCATTTGGACCTAAATTAAATATACCAGCTTAATTTACTTTAGTAAATTTTTTAAACTTTTTAAGATCATCAAAAGCTATTAAATGAAATTTTATTCGAATATATAATGAACGCATAAAATGGCGATTTACTTAGGACGACCATCAAGTTGAAAATAATTGATGTAAAGGCTTTATCTTTATTTTATTCGAGGGCATGATTGACTAGATAGCCACTGAACAAGTTTTTCATTAAGATAGTCCCCCTCCTGCTCTCTATTGCTCACCTACCCCTCGTAATTATTTACGCAAGTGTTAAATTGTTTTTATTCAGATCGCTTCAAGATATGAGCTCACAATCAGATTAGAAATATCTAATTTGCCCTACCATTCGAAAAAGGGTAAATTTTTGAGAAAAAATTGATTTGTTATTTTATAGCAGGGGGAACTAATTAAATTCAATAAACAGTCCGTTCCGTTAGAAATTACGTACGTTAAAAATTTATTTAGTGCATGACTGTAAAATTTAGATTAAGTCTCTGGCTGACTGTGAGACTTGAGATAGTTTGTTTTAAACAATGAGATATATCTAAGAAAACATGCCGTTATATTTTGTTAAGAAAGAAATATCCTAACAGACTTTTTTGCTTCTTAAAAAATATATTTATTTTTTATGGTCAAAAAGAATTTCAATAGTTGTTATGATACGGCTAATTATAGAAATATTCTATCACTTAGCGAAGCTACGGCTACATTGCGCGTTTTCTTAAATAATTTAGAATAGGATCAAAATCCTATTATTATAGTTTATCAATGGAAACTAATAAAAAAAGGAAATGTTTGCGTCTTAACTACTTTACGTTTTATGGACGTATTAACGTAGTCTATGTGATTAGAAAATTTCCCCTAAGATAGAACTTCTTTTCCTTGTGTAAATTCGTTGAGCATAGATGTGATCCGTAGAAAAGCTCCCGATTGTAAACAACAAGATCAATTTCTAGAATATGGCCAATTTCAATTTGCAACTGGTGTGGTGGCTCGCTCAACAGAGAGAGCGTTCGCCTTGCATTAAGGTGGACCGGGTTCAGATCCCAGCAATGGCAGGTTGATACGAATTCGCCACCTACTCGTACCGACCACAGAGCTGACGTAAAATATCCTCAGTGGTAGACGGATCATGGGTTAGAGTCACCTTGCTATCAGGCAAACTACGGAAGGGTTTCGTGGTTTTAATCTCCATGTAACGCAAATGTAAGTTAATTCCATCAAAAAGTAATCCGCGAAGGCAAATTTCTTCCATTACTTAATCCAGGAGTTCCTTTGTCCTCTGGATTGGGCTTAACATTACAAGGCTACGGAGATGAGCATTAGTAGTCGTAAAGAAGAATTGAATTCCTGTAACTACTCTTATGACTTGGTTAAGTTGATTTCAAGTTTTTTGGATAATAGCATGATTGATATCTTTCTAATGAAGGATATCAATCTTTCTATTATGCAGAAATAGATTGAAGGATTAATATTCACAGTGAGAAATTGGAGAGGCTCTTAGCAAGAGGAGTTCCACAGGGATGACGTTTTGGACCGATCTTATGGCTACACATTAGTAGTCGTAAAAACAAAATTGGGTTGGCTGTTCACCGATCGTTATAAAATAAAAATTTTAAAAAAATGCAACCTCAATTATTTTCAATTTTCTTGAATTTTAAAAGCTTGATAACTCTCCACAGATTTCTTGATAGTCAACTTTTGCAACGAATTGAGATTATCATGTTTTTTCTTCAAAGAAACTGCTTGCTCCCTCCCTGACTTTTTTTAAACTACGAGTAATAAGCGTCGTCAATATTCTTTTTGCAGATAGAAAGCAAAAATGTTCTGAAAATGCTTAGAAATTTTCGTTAGTAATTTTGAGTTCAAATCATGTGTTAACATTTACAACGGTACGTAACTGATTTATGTTGGGTTTTCTTTCTTTGTAGGAAATAAATGTAATTTTTTATATCTAAGAAAAATAATACCTGCAGAATGTTAAAGTTATTAAAAATGACCTTTTCTTATTTTAATAATGATATTAGAATTAAAAATCAAATATTTATGCTCATTTTCTTATTAAAGTCAAAATGACCGCAATGATCGCTCTAGGCAAATAAAGTCTTAGGTCATTTTAGTGTTGAAGCAATAGTCAATAGATTGGTAGTCATTAGTTGTAGTAGCTGTTTTCTTAATTTATAACCGTCTTTGAACAGCCGACCCAATAATGGGTATGCAACTACCAATGTTAAACTCCGTAGCCTCGCAATTTTGAACCCAATCCTGAAGACAAAGAAACTCCTGAATCAAGTTTTAGAAGAGATTTGCTTTCCTAAAGGATTTTTTAATAGAACAAATCTGCATTTGCGTTGCATGGAGAGGAAATCCACGAAAACCTCCCACGGCTAGCCAGACGGTAAGGGGACTCTAACCCATGATCCGTCTTCCACTGAGGATGTTTTACGTCAGCATTGTGGTGGGTGCGAGCCGGTTGCGGATATTGTATAAACCAGTCATCACTGGAATACGACCTCGGTTAACCTCATTGGGAGGCGAGCACTCTATCCCCTAAGCCATCATGGCTCCTGTAATAGTTAGAGTATTCAGGATGTCCTATAAATATTGTTTTGGAGTTAAGGTAAGGCATATCATTTGGACAAGCAATTATATAGCAACATATCGCCGTAAACGTACTTATATGCTGCACGTATTTATATACTGCTCCATTATCAACTAGCTGTTCAAGCGCCTTTGAATTGGTACTGTTATTTGCAGAAATTATGCTATTTTTCCTTGGTTTCTTGATCTCTAATAATTATTGTCGAAAGTTGCAGAAAAAAGGGTCAGAAATAATTGTTTTTAGCTGCAAATTAATGAATTGGAGGTAAACTTGTAAAGTCTGTCAAATTAGCTTTCTTATACGCATATTTTATAAATAATTAAATAATTCAAATTCAAATAAATCAATAAATCAAATAATTCGAATAATTAAATTCAAATAAATAAAATTTTACCTGTTACCTCTGATTTTTAATGATAGAAAACTGTCCTGATAGGATACTAAAATCTCAATTACTTACATATATATATATATATA
>NC_092207.1:40588046-40702513 GCF_043381705.1 Parasteatoda tepidariorum | reverse complement strand
TATATATATATATATACCACACTGTATGATAATGGGATTTCTAGTAAAAAAAAAGAAGAAAAAGAACATAAATCTGGTAATAAAACCCAAATATACATTATTTATAAACCATTCATTTGATGATTTTTCACTTTATATAGTAAAGGTTCGCTGCAATTTCTGTTTCTCGAAATTATAGCTCTTATTATATGGCATTCAGTAAAAAATACGAAGTTGAAAATTAAGTTTCACCCAATAAATAGTTTTTATGCCATGCCCAAAGGAATCGCGATAAAATTACCTAATTTTCCCGCTTTTTCCAAATTTTATCTCACTTTATAACACTATATATTATGGTTTATTTATTTAAAATCATTACCAAAGCGCTTTGCTTAAAATTGTGGAGCTTTTTTTCTGTTCCCATAGAGTCAGATGCACTGTAAATTTAACCATATTCTAGATTTTTTGTCCATATTTCTTTCTCAATGTAGTATTTCAAAATCAATAATTTTAGTTTTTATTATTCATTAAAATAATCATGCGGGGTCTGTTAAATTTAACAGGTAACCGTTCATACATTTACAGACCATGCGATTTTATTTGGTTGGTAAAAAAAATTGCAACACTCGCGAAAATTTCGACTTTTAAGAATTTTCCTTATGTCCTGTTGTGCTTTGGTGCTCGTAGTTTACACTTTCATCAATAAGCTCTAAATAACTTAGGATAAAACTGAACTTCGGGTTTATATTCGTTAATGCTGTAAACAAAATCTTTCATCCAGGGATGCTGCATTTTTGTCGCAGAACGTTTTTTAACAACCTTATACGTATTTATTCTAAATATATCATGATTCAATTATGGTTTGTAGATTAAAATCACGTAGAACAAGTAGTTAATAAAGCCGCAATAATTAACTTTAATAACTGTGCAACACATCGCACAACATAAAAAAAACACTCACTTTTTGAAAGTCTTCAAAAGTAAGATTGTTTTTAAAATGATTATTGCCACATAATAAATCATGACAGCAATATTAAAAAAAATATAGTACAATTATTTTGAGTAATTTTAAAAATCAGTATATTTGATAACAGATCTGACAGTTAAGGACCAGATATTTTTCTTGTAGGAGATAAATCAACATGTAAAAAGAATTTTGAAAAAAAAGCTCAAATAGATCTTCTATATTTATTGAAAATGAATTTTTTAAATACATAATTATTTTAATGTTATTCAACATATTGAAATTTGACTATATTGTTTTGGTTAGATCATTCTTTAAGATTGCTATTTGTTAATACTTTATATTTAGTAAAGCGTAGGACAAATTTGTGTAATATTATACTTGATAACTCGATATTCTTGTAAAACACAATTATTTAAGCTAACAGGCTATTAGATTTCTGAATTTTATTCAATTCAGCTCACAAATTCGGTGATTTAAGAATATAAAGTGCGATCCTATCAGATAGAAAATGTATTTAAAAACTTTTTTGCCCGATTATTTTTCATTCAAAATTTCACATGTATTCAGATGATAATACTATAAATAATTGATGAACTAAAATGTTTAATTTTATTCCTTTTAATGCAACTAAGTTGACAAAATTTTTTACCAAAAGCAAATTCGTTTATTTATATAAACGTTTAAGGTCTAAAATCTGTTGACCAATTGCCAAACTAATCTTTCAATAAGCATATTTGCTTTGAGACTATAATAATTATTGACTTGATAATAAATTATGTTTTCCTATTTGTGTGCTAAATTATGATAATTACTTTGTCTAATATTGAAACATAAACGAAATATTTGAGTATTGTTCGACATATTACAGATATAAGAATTTGAAACATCATTAATGCTGGGTTTAAAATGTATGTTTACATTCTATAAAATTTTATTTCCCCCCTTTACCCGTATTTTATTTTAAAATTAGAACCTCGAAAAATAAAACAAGTAAATGCTAAGCCTGAGTGTACAAATGCAAAAATAACAAAAACAAGGTTGCGAAAACCAAAAAATAAAATAAAATAAAATAAAAATATTTTTGACTATCATAAAGGGTGAATTTTAACCTCTGATGTATGAAGTCTTTTTCATCTATTTCATTGTTCCATCTAATTACGAGCTTAGCTTTCAATAAAGTTCCAGTTTTATAAATGTTAACAGTGTATATTGAATAAATAGAATTTTCCTCGTTATTCATGAGAAGAGTAGGCATTCAAAATGTTACTTTTGTTTAATTTTGGAGCTAAAAACATCATATTCAGTTTGTCAACCATGAACCAATGTTCTAAGTTTCAAAAGAAAAAAATTTTAAAAAATTTTAATTTCAAAATAAAGAGAATTTTTAATTAAATTTTTTTTGAGAAGTCACCCGTGCTTTAAATCTTCAAAAATTATTTATTTTTAAAGCATTGGTCATAAAAAAAATTTAGAACCAATTTTACTTGAAGTAGTTAGAAACATATATTTTTTACTTTTAAAATATTAATTCTTCACTTGCTTTACAGTTAAGAACAAAATAATTTTATTTTTAAGAAATGAGTTATGAATTTGAATGTTGAATTAGTTTCATGTTACTATATGTTTTTCTTTACCTTATTTGTGATTAAAAAATTTAAAGTTAGAATAATTTTAAAAAAATATTATGAAAGGATATGTAATTAGAAAATTGCATAGTTATCATCATAAAATTGTGACTTTTTTCCGAAACTTTGCATGAAAAGCTGCTTAATTATAAATAGCTCATCAGCAAATAGTTAGGTTTTTATTATTAATACTTATAACAAAATTTCAAAAATAAAAAAGTTGGCTTTCAAATTTTAAAGACCCACCATTCTCTGCAATGGGACATAATACGTAATTGGAAAAATATATTTTGCAAATTGTATCTACGAGCCTTAAAAAGTGACAAGAGATTTACATTACGTATTATAAAGACTAAACAACAAGTTAACTAATTGCTGAATAATTTGGTCACAAACATAAGTGAATAACATACATCCACTTCCTCGTAAAACTGGCATACGTTATTATTGTGCTATTTCATTGAATTTTTCCTTGTCTTTTGTTTCATGAACTTTCTTTCTACTCCAGCGTGTAGGAATTTGACCTTGAAGATTTCCTTCACCATTTTTAAACGATTTTTTTAATAATCATAATTTGTTTACATTTCATATGTGTGAAAAAGTAATTTTCTCTATCCAATTATTAATAAATCAATTATCTATCAATTAAATAGCTATGGAAACCTTTGTAGCAAAGTAGCAATTACAAGATCAAGGTATATTTTTTTTAAGGTTATTATTTATTTGTTTATAAAAATCTAAGATTTCAATTTTATCACATTCTATAAATATGTTTGCGATACACCGAGAGAAAAATTTTGGAAAAACTACCAGAACTTGGTAAAACCTACCGTGTTTGTGCCTATATGGGAAGACTAAAAGGATAAAAAGTTTTATGAAAGTGCTTCGGTAATGGTTTTAGTAATATCAACACTAAAATATGTTCTTATAATATGTGATAAAATTTGTTAAATGTGGTACAGTCTGGTAATTTATTATGATACCTTATGTGTGGTGGAAAAACCCTTTATCCGATTCAATTTACTTATAAGTCTTGTATTGTTTACTAAATGAGTGATAATAAGAACTGGAATTTTGAAAACCAGAATTTCCTTCAAAACGTTATCACACTGTAAAGATTTTCGGATTATAAGTTCCCCGGCACTCAGGGTGCCGAACTTTTTACTGAAAAAAAAATATTTACCATTTTATGAAATAAAATATCTGATGCACTTAACGTGTTATAATATTAATTATAGTAAAATCACGGAATAACTTTAATTAAAGAAATATTACTGTAAAAATCACGGTACAATATTTTACGGTAAAAATGAATTTTACTGTGAAATGGATTTTACAGATGATTCACCCACAGTTCCGATATATTAATCTCTAATTTTATCCGAACTTTTTAACAATGCATCTGAACAGAAAAATTACCTAATAAATGGTTTAAATATCGTATATTTTGTTTGTGGTACTCACAAATATGTTTATTTTATTTATATTTTTCACCAGTAATGTTATTAATATACAGTACGGTAATTTCACTAGAATAATTTTCTCCGTGTAAGATTCCCTTTTAAAATGAAGCGCATTTATTTACGATTTACTAGACATTATTTTTAAATACTCACGAAATTAGTTTTAAAGTTTTAACCATATTTATCATTAATACATTTATATATAGTTTTTTTTTCAATTCTTCTGAGTTATGTTGAAAGGGAATACATTTTTGCAGCTTTAAAGATGTTTAGATGAATAATTGATAACAAAGGCAAAAATATTGATGTATATTATTTTTAATTGTCAATCAGATGATCATAATTATCAACTGGAAAATAATTATCAACTACCAAATGTTTATTCACGGAAAGATTATAATAATTCGTTGTAGTATTTTATTCTACAGAAACGCCATGTTCAAAATAAAATTTTAAAAATCCCGATAATGCTTTGGTAAAAAATTATTAAATTCAAAACGTGTTGGTCAGATTAAGTAAAATGATAGAGTTAAAAGCAAGTAAAAAAATGAATTGTACATAAATGTGTATAGGCTAAAAGCAATATTTTGTTGTGAGACATTTTTTTAATCATTGTTTTCATTTGAAATGTCTTTAGGGAGCAATTTTGAGGAATGAAAGTTTAGTTAATAATAACAGTCTATTGATTTTCATGCTAAATTACAAGTTTAACAATAGAGAGTGTTGTACCATGAGCAATTTGAACGTTTTTACTTTTTCTGTAGAAAAAAGATAATTCAGGTAGCTGAGAAATTTTTTTGTACCAGATACATTTTATATGTCAATAAAATCATTTCTCCAAACGAATTTCAACGTGCACTTCAGAAAACAAAATAAATAAAAAAAGTGGTCGAAGGTGTAACATGGCAATGTACCTTCAACAATTGCATGTTAGATCTTACATAACGCTTAGATACACACCTTAGACCTTAGATACATACTTTAGATAACACTACACGGAGTTTATTTCTTTTAAGTTTTTAGTAGATTGAATTTGGATACTTTTTCAATTAAAGCTTATTTTTCATGTCACATATGTAAACTAAAATAAATTAAGATAATCATATGAACATAATATCGAATTATATATTATTAGAATATTTCAATAAAAGTTATAATTTTCTAAAGCAAATCAATTTTACTTATTGTGAGTGGCATAGTCTGCATTAAATATATATGTGCTAGATAGGAACATGTTGCGCGTCCATTGAACCATTCCAAGAAAGAACACAGACTGGTCCAAATTTTACAACGCAAAAGTTCTTTTGATGTTGATGAACCTAACAAAAGTAATATTTTTTAAAATTGTAATTATTCTTGATTGTTACATTTACCATATTTTACTATTGTTTTAAGGTAATTCATATTCAATGATTTGAACAAATGTAATACAGAAACGTTCATGGACAATTTATACAACGCCGCTTAAATTTTAAACCTAGAACCAATTTGTTTTAAAATTTGATGTGCAGGAAATAATAAATCAATAATTAATATCTTGCAAAATTCACCTCATAGCCACTGTAAAATTATTTTTATACTAACACATTAAAACCTTTCTTTTATTTAATGTAATTAATTTATTAAAAAGCTTATTTCAAAATTGTGAATCCAGAATTTTAAGAATTCTTAGTTTTTTTTAATTTTTTTTTTGGTAGTTGATTTGAAATTTTCTTTATCATATTTATGGCTAAGCAAAAGACAGTTTAGTTTTTAAATTGAGAATGTTTAGTTAAAAAATATAAAAAAATTGCTGAAATATTTCAATAAGAAACGAATCTCCTCGAAAATAGCTTCATATAAATAACTAATTATGGATCACTCCAACAATAGAATAAAACACTCAAGATAAGAATCAATTGTTAAGAGAGATCGCCAATTTTTTTTAACCCGGCGTTAGGTTAAAAGATTTGATTCCATTAATATCTTTAATGCTTTACGAAAGTTTAGTAACTGCAGACAATGTAGCACAAGTACTTGAAAGAGTGAAAGAACGAATAGCGGCTACTTGTAAAGGTGCTTAGCAATGTAATTATCTCGATAGTATCACTAACCATAATGAGCAGTTAATGGACTAAGAAGATTCTGAAAGGTTACTGTAAGTTTTGTCTCCTACTTTCTCTACTTCTGTCTTCTACTTCTTTATTCTTAGCGAGAAAATAGCTTGAAGGAGGAATACCACTTAGATAGTTCGGAATAAAGTACTGAATTTCGAAGTAAATTTTTGGATAGCAAAAAGCAAATGTGTTACTATGTAATAATTTTAACGAAATTTAAAATAGTAAATAAAACAACTAGTTTATCATAGGTCTAAGAGATTTGATTAAAGTGGTTTGAAATATAAACTTTTCTTAAACATCAATGTAAAGTTTAGAGATTTTGCAGCATGAGACTCTCTAATAGAATACATAAAAATTCCGGATCAAAATATGGTAAAAAAATACCATTACTCTGGGTACAAATGCCTTTTACTGCAAAATCCATTTTCACCGGGATATGTTACGGTGCAAAAAATCTGATAAGTCGTAATTTTTACAGTAATAATTACAGTGAAATCACTGAATGAATCTAATTAAATAAATAATACTGTAAACCTACGTTATAGTAATTCACGGTAAAAATTGATTTACGGATAACGTACCCAAAGTGATCGTCCTTTTCATCATAATTTAATCCGGAATTTTTTACAGTGTAGATTTACTGATTCTCAAAAGTAATCTACAATGGTGGTCACAAACTCATTTTATTTTACTTTATTTTATAATCGTCGTTGAGCAGCTGACTCAGTTTTGAGTTTACGACTACTAATATCAAACTCCGTAGTCTAGTAATTTTGTACACAATAAAGAAGACAAGGGAACTACTGGATCAAGTAGTGGAAGAAATTTGCCTTCATGGTAAACTTTTTGAGGGAACAAACCCGCATGAAGAGGAGAAAACCATGGAAACCTTAAATGGTTAGCCCGACTGTAAAGGGGTCTTACCCATGAGTCGTCCAAAACTGAGGATATTTCATGTCAGCACTGTGGTCAGTATTAGTCTGGTGGGGAATTTGTATCCGCTGGGATTCAAACCCGGTTCACATCATTGGAAGGCATACGCTCTATCCTCTAAGCCACCACGGTGCACAACGAACTCATTATAATTTCCACTCTAATTCTATTGTCATCACCAATCATTAAAAGAGCCGAAGAAACCGTGTACAAATTTGTAGAAATGCTGATCAATCCGTGTTGTTTTCAAAGCGAAAAGTGTAGCCTCTTTAATGCATACTTTAAAGATGTTCCCAATTATGCACGCTGTCAAACGATGTATAAATGTTCTTAATTTTCAAATAAAAAATATTTGAAATACTGAATTGCTTATGCAGTTGCAATTGAAAATTACCCCAATCCATTTTCTGTTTGTTTATTCTTAATATTTTAAGTTGTTTTGAGGTGAGCATAAAATATTTGTTACTTTATTTGAATCCAAAAACTAATAAAGAATAGTTTAGAACCATTAAGTTAGATTAAGTGACTTAAGTTGCAACATATTTTATATTATGGTTTGAATTCTTTGATTATACCTTAAATATTGTCTGGATTGAGAATCATTAATGAGGAAAATTATTATAAGTGACTTTCAAAGCATTCAAATTAGGAGATATCTTAAATAAGACATCTGAAAGGAAATAGAAGTTTATGAAAATTGAAGTTTGTGTTTATTACCATGCTGTTGAGCTCGAATCTATATTCGAATTCGAACAAAATAAGTCACATTTTTAATGGAGGATGAAAGCGGATAAATAAAGTACTCATTTTAGGGTACTGTTTAGAACAGAAAATGAATTTTACTTCCTCCATGTTAACCTATAAAAATTTACAAGATCGCAGATTTTTTTATTTATTAAAAAAATTATATATTATAAATAAAACAGAAAATAATTTTGATTTTTTTTTCTACGTCATTAATGGTAATCTGTAATTAGACCTTGTTAATAAAATTCAGGTTTTAGTGTTGTAAGCATGTTCGTAATTTTATTAAACCTGCTATAAATTATTTCACAATATTTTTTGAAAATAAAGTACTATCTAAAAAATCAATTAGACAGTGGGTGTCCAATCACTTTATTTTAGTTTCCAGTTATTTACTTTTTTTACTTAAGAGTCCTTCTTAGGTAACTTGAGTATTCATGGACTATACCTCAAAATTCAAAATGAAAATCCATGACTTGTTTATTTCTCAGTTAAATCACCTAGAATACTTGAGTAGAACTAAAACAAGATATCACAAATATTTAATATTAAAATAAAAATTGCTTTTGTATAAGAACATGTAAATATTTATAATTTTGCTTCTGATATAGTTTTAAACTCTAGACCCATAATTAGTAATGTGGGGTTTCTTAATTGAGGGGGAAACATACACTTGTAAAAATTCGTGATACCATCATCTTGAAGAACTGTTTCCTTTTCTCATGCAGAAAGTTCCATGTATAGTTAATAGCTATAAATGGTAAACAAATTACTTGATATGCTCTTTACAAACTGACAAAAAAAGCCCTAAATGAATAGAAAAGATTTATCTTTATAAATGAAGATTTATTTTTAAGCCGACCGGCCTGTGTAGGGGTTAGGGAACTGGGCTTGCACCGGAAAGATTCTGGGTTTGAATCCCGGGCAAGGCATGGATGTTCTTTCATTCTCTGTACTATCTGTCCTTACTGTGGGAGCAAGGTTGGATCACTTAATATTTTGGCCCTGTAAGAGTAGCCAACAAATCTGCCCTGTAAATGCCCTAATTGAAAAAATGTTAACACAGTTGGAATTAGAAGTAAAAAAAAAAGGATTTATCTTTATGTTATCATTTCATAAGTCTTTTATCCGAGTTTTGACATGAATCTTTGCTTCTAACGAAAAATAATGTTTGTATTAAATACATTGTAAACGCATAACTGTATTTTTAAATTTTAATAAGTGTGAAATAAAAGCAAAGAAACAAGTTATTTATTAATCTTCATACGCTTTTAAAATTTATATAAATGCTATGAGAGCCCTCTCAAATATTCATAATAGTACTTTTAATATGTAGTTTTATAGATGACATTTTTTTCTAGAAATTTTCGTTTACGAGGAATATGCTAAATTAACGTGAACTTGATTTCTATTGTCTCGATTTCTATGTAATGGTGATAATAATCTTTGTTTACTTGTCAGAATTGCTTGTCTAGCACCTTTCCATTTATGTGGTCCTTTCAATCTGTATTGATAAGCTAGAGCTGGACCCCAAACTAATCTCCAATACAATTTTATGTCCGTAAAAAACATTTTCCAAAAATTTGGTCTCGCACCTATCAAATATGCTATTTCATCCATGTATTGTACGTAATCAACTCTGATAGACATCTTGTCATTTGGAGCATATTTCTTTGAATTAGTTTTGTACCTACTTCTCACATCTTTTTCCATCACTTTTTGAGACGGGAGTGTCTTCTTGCCCATCAATACTTGGCTGACCCATCTAGCTTGCATTTCGGAAACCGGGAAACCGGGTCCAAACACTAGAATAAAACCCATAATTGCCAATGTGGGATGTCTTAGTTGAGGGGGAAAGATACACTTGTACAAATTTATGACACCATCTTCTTGTAGAACTATTCCCTCTTCTAAAAGTGGAAATTTCCACGTGTAGCCAGTAGCCATAATCACAGAATCTATTTTTGTAATATGATCATCACCTTTAAATAGTATTCCGTCTTCTGTAAAATGTGCAATATCAGTTTTCTGAATCACAGATCCAGATAAGAGTTTAGACCCAATGTGGTCATTAATAACTGGATCCTTGGAGAACATATGATAGCTAGGTTGTACACTGTACATTTTATGATCGAACTTCGGATTCAAGTATTTCATTTCAATGTATTTACTGCAAGCATCTCTTGGAAGGTAATCCAAAAAGAATGTCATATAACGACGCAGTAGTACATAGTCCATGGGATAGCCTTTCGGTCCCACTCTTGTCATTATGTATGCTCCAGTTTTTGTACTTAAATATACCTGAAAAAGACAGTTTAAACCTTAAAACTGACCAACATAATGCTTTTTAAAATATGTATTTGAATAATTTATTGAAGCAATTTGAATTAACAATTTGTTTCAACAATTTATTAGAATCTAAATAAATTTTCTTTTTTTGACTGATTCTCGAAACATTAAGACTGCGCACTTTGTAAAAAATTTAGTTTCAAATTACCGTAAAAAGTACCGCCACTCAGGATGTTGGTATATTTTAACGTAGAATCAATTTTCACCGGAACATGTTACGGAATAAAAAATTCTGATTCTCCGTAATGTTTAAAATAATAATTACAATAAAATAATTGAATCACTTAAAATAAATACGCAATACTGTAAAAAATAATGTATAATATCTTAAGGTAAAATGGATTTGATGGTGAAATTGGATTCTAAGGTAAAAATGGATTTTTAAGGTAAAAACAAATCCTAAGTTAAAAATTAATGTTACTTAAAAAATTGATTTCACGGTTAAATGTATTTTACGGGTGATGCAGCCAAAGTACCGGTACCGTAAATTTATTCGCAGTTTTAAGCAGAATACTTTGTTTCATTGTAAACTCTTTTCCTCCTGCGATATGATTTAAACTAACGTATTTAGTAGGCAAAATTATGGTGCAGAATTTTGTTTTTACGATGCAAAATTGCGAGTTTTAAAGGGGATACCAAGAGCATAATTTCAGGATACATCTTTCTTTTTTCATGGCTAATCATTAAATTTCTTCAGAATTAAAATCTGCCAAACTAAATTCATTATATTATTTAAATCATGAACCAAACTTCTGTACCCAAAATGTTTGGAAGAGGAATCAATTATCGAAAGAAATGAAATTTTTGTTTAATTTGGAAGGTCAAAGGGTAATTTTATTTATTAAGGTTCCAAACATAAATCTATATTTTTTTATCTTAAAGTTGGCTGTTGAATTATATCTTAAAGTTGCGTCTGGTACAAATAAATAAACTGTACAACAAAAACAATTTACTTTTTTATTTTAATTTCATTATTATACTCTAAGCTTTTTATAAATGGTTTAATAACTTTTCATTGATAAAAACCTCTAATTTACATGCTTTCTAAACAATAGAAGCCTTCAGCAATTTTTGACTGTTTTAAATTTAATGCTAATTTTTTACAATTAATGCTGAATGAGTACTATGTTAAAAATACATTTAAATTATGTAGTTATTATCAATTTAATACTAGTTTAAAAGTGCTCTTTAAACCTGGTTGACATATATTCTTTCTGTAACTGGTAATAAATCAACATAAAACTCAAATCCACTGAATAATGATATTTTCTATGTGCAAGTAAGGACTGCTTTCTCAACATTTTTTAATTAAAATTTGATATTACAGGTTGCGAGACTTTCAAACTACGATGACCTGCTTTCTTGAAAA
Source organism: Parasteatoda tepidariorum (assembly GCF_043381705.1). Classification (NCBI taxonomy): domain Eukaryota; kingdom Metazoa; phylum Arthropoda; class Arachnida; order Araneae; family Theridiidae; genus Parasteatoda; species Parasteatoda tepidariorum. The sequence continues at coordinate 40,690,985 of NC_092207.1, read as the reverse complement.
GATGTTTATCAAAAATTATTAAATTAAAAATTTATAAAGAAGATAATCTGCATTATTTCGGAAAAACATTGCCGAAAAAAAAAAGATTTATAAGAAACTACGTAAAAGATAGCCTTCAAAATAAAATAATTGGATCTCAGACAACGAGGAAAAAAGGTTAACGGTTTTTATTGAAAAAGGAATTAGAGCCTTGAATATAAATTTAAGAATTAAAGAAATTTAAAAGCTAATTAATATGTTTTGCCTGTAATAAGTGATTGAAGTCATGCGAAGGACAGAATAGAGTTAAATACTGTCAGAATAGAGTTAAATATCCATGTATAGTTAAATGGATTTGATTAATTGCTTAGTAGGAACTTAAAGACAGTGTTTTTATGGTTACGCAAGTAATAAATTCGTACGTAATTCATAAAAAGTAAAATTTTAATTTGTTTTTCGATTGCTAAAATAAAATATCTTTATTTTTCCTCCTAATGAACATAAAAACATGTACATATTATAAAATTTATTATTCATTTTAAATTGCTTTTCTGTAATAATAATGTGGGTTAATTAGTGAAAAATTACTTATTAGAGAATTTATTTACTGATCCAGCTTATATATTTTAAAAATAATGTTTTTATATTTGTATGTCTGTATTTTTTAAAGTAGCTTATCTTTGAAAACCGAATCATATAATGTATTTCGAAAGAGTTTTATTGTCTTAAGAATGGGGAATAAGAAATGTTGTGACTGCATTCAGCTGTTTAAATATAACTGAACACTGATTTTAAATGTTTGAAGTTAAGTTTAGAATCATTTAAGTATTTGACAAGCATTAAATAGGTCTCAGTTTCTAAGCATCCAGTAATCTAAACATCGCATGAAATCATAAGTGATTTTATTATTAAAATAAAATTTAAACTTTATAAAGGTAACTTTTCTCTGTAGTTTAATTTGCCATTTTTTGATTCATGTATATTAGTAGATTTTAACATCTATATATATTCGGAATTTCTTTCGCGAATTTCGATATCTAAGTTCAATTTCCGGCCATACCTTTATAGTTGCTCTTCCAATATAGTTACTCTTCATGTTTAAATTAATTACTGAAATTCCGTTGTAAATAGTGAAGAGCTACTAGTGAGTTCACGTAGATGAAGAAGCTAACTAATAATATAAACTTACTTGTTTAGCAACATGGCTGATTTCAACTGCAGCATCTAAAGCGGAACATCCCATTCCAACAACAGCGACAACTTGTCCTTGGTACTCAGCTACACCTTTCAAACTGTGGCTGTGAATTATTTTACCTTTAAACCTTTCTTGTCCAGGGTAGGTGGGCATTTTAGGGCGGTTGATATGCCCAACGCATACCATAACACCATCAAATATATCACTTGTAATTTCACCAGTAAGAGTACTTCTCACTGTTACAACCCACTGCCCACTCATTTCGTAATCCTCAGCACGTACGACACTTATTGTCTCCATGTTTACCTTCACATGGCGCAGACAGTCTTTTGTATTCCAGTACTCCATAAAATACTGATACAGTTCAAAATGTCTCATGTAGTTATTATAGTGCTCTGAGGGGGGAAAATTACTAAACGCCCCCATTTCTTTACTGTGGTTGATGATTGTGGTGGGCATAATAGATGGAACGCCATCTTCTGTCTCTTCTCGGTAGTACCAGGTTCCTCCAGGTTTGCTCGTCTTCTCAAAACACACTGGTTCCAAACCTTCTTCCTTTAGCATGGCTATGGATACCATGCCCGTGTTGCCTGCTCCAATCACGGCTATCTTCTTTTTACTCATATCCCTGAAATTGAACGATGTTATGTAGGTTTCTGAAAGTAAACTCTAGATTAATAGTTTGGTGATAATGATAAGCCCTATAATGTTAATTTTACTTTTTATATATTTTTTCACACACTGTAAGAAAGGGTTTCTCAAAATTGAGAAAAAATGTGCCAATTTAGATCCCAAACAAATATAATCGAATTTGAATCCCCCATGTTCCCATTATGAAGTATAGTGATAAGTTCAAAATTGAAGCAACATATATGTGAAGTATGTTACATTGAAACAGCATATACATTGAAACATCATATTCTTTGAAACATAATATTAGAGACTGTCACTGTACTCAATAAAGTGCATGTGAATTTTTAAATTTGACAATATTTGTTTCGGAGTTATTTTGACATATTTTTTGAATAATCCTTTTTTTTTGTATCTTTGAAATTTTCATAAACTATAAAAAAACTCAGCATAAAATTTTAAAACAATTTAATCTGAAGAAAATCCCATAAAAAACGCCTTTTAACCATTGATTATTCTTCAAAATTGGAACATGTTGAGAATTTGGTGTTTCCTCGAGAGCTTCGCAACAGATCATAATAGCGGAAGTAGCCCTATCCACGTATGATGATATTTCCAGTTGTGAGTTCTAATTCATTGTAAACCCTGATGATGTGCCCAACTCTCCAAGAAGTTTGTTACAGACTTTTATGTTTTTCCTTCTGATATATAAGGGAAGCTTGTATATTTCGATAAGAATGGACTAAAATTGTTTTCTGAAATTTTTGTAGCATTTGGAGCAAAATTCGATAGCCCCACACCTGATTTAGGATAGATCAAGTATTTGCATCTATGTAACAAAAAATTAGTTCCCCAGTATAAGTCATAAAAGCGTGAGATAAAACTATTTTTTTCTAAGAGCAGCATGCTAGCAAATAACTCATATTATAAAATCTTTAATAAAATTTATGAAAAACTAATTTTTTTCAGATGTAGCACGCAAACCACTGGTTGGGAAAGTTTCAAAATAGACAGATTCCTCATGTCTTCGAGCGAATTTACAAGTTTGGTGCAGATAGGTTTAGAACTACGGATTTGTATAAGGTACATACATGCACACATACATGCAATCTTACATATATATAAATACTAGGAGGCTCCGCCCCTGCTCCCTAACGCTCGCCAACCCCCGAGAATTGCTACGCAATCCTATGTGGTTCACGCCGTGAACCATGGCTCGCTGCGCTCGCTCGCCAATGAACACAATGTTCTAGCACAAAGACATAATATATTATCATCAANATAAAAAAACTCAGCATAAAATTTTAAAACAATTTAATCTGAAGAAAATCCCATAAAAAACGCCTTTTAACCATTGATTATTCTTCAAAATTAGAACATGTTAAGAATTTGGTGTTTCCAGTTATGAGTTTCTTATTGAATATTAACCCTGATGATGTGCCCAACTCTCTAAGAAGTTTCTTACAACTTTTATGCTTTTCCATCTGATATATAAAGGTTTTTAAGCTTGTATATTTCGATAAAAATGGACTGAAATTGCTTTTTAAAATTTTTTTAGTTTTTGGAGCGAAATTAATTTCCGATTTGAAATCCCCTAACACCTGAATTAGGCAAGATCAAGTATTTGCATCAATGCAACAAAAATTGGTTCCCCAGTGTAAGTAAAAAAGTGTATAAAACTATTTTTTTATAAGAGCAGCATGCTAGCAAATAACTCATATTATAAAATCTTAAAAAAAAGGTAAAAAAAACTAATTTTTTTAGATCTAGCACGCAAACCGCTAGTTGGGAAAGTTTCAAAATAGACAGATTCCTCATGTCTTCGAACGAATTTACAAGTTTGGTGCAGATAGGTTTAGAACTACGGATTTGTATAAGGTACATACATGCACGCATACATGCATTCTTACATATATATAAATATTCTGCTTTAATTCTATATATTGGAATAATTTAGGTCTACTCTTGAACCATCAACATTACAGCTCAGCACTTGAAAATCCAATCAATGGATCAAAAAATATTCAAGTGTTCTGTTACGCTAACCAATATCATTAGAAATAATGTAACTGATTGTGATAGTAAAGCTTACAGTAATTAGATTAAATAAAGTAATTAAAATGTAATAGATGCAAATTTAATTGGCAAAATTTTGTTAAAAATTCTTTAACTTTCTATTGTATGAAGTACAATGCAAAGTTAAACGAAAAATTTTGGGGCAGGAAATTTTTTAATAATATGAAAATAAAAAATTTCGATTTAATTTATCATTCTTTAGTTTTTTACTTAGTGATTGTTGCTTGGGTGAGTGCATTCGCTACAAAAAACTGCGCTTTCGTCAAAATTCTTTCTTTGACTTTGTGTTATGTATGTAATTTTTGTAATTTAATAAGATAATTAATAAAAAAAACTACCTAATTTATTACTGCAAAATTTATTTTTTCAACATTTTGTCCCGTTAATTCCAACACAATAGTAATTTTGTCAATGTCTTCTGCGCTAAGTTAAATAATTTTGTTTACTGTATACAGGAAAAAATAGATTTTTTTAAAAAAATTTTAAAATATTGCATGACATTGGAAATCTCCAACAAATATAAAAGTCAATTAAAGCAGTTAGTAATTAGTTGTTTCGCACATCGATATTAATTTTTCATGTGTTTTTTTAATAAATCTATTTCATTTAAAATAATTCTAAATGTTTATATCTTTAAATTTTAAAGACTAAGTTTCATGGTGAACAGGTTTTGTACTTTTTATTTTCCTTAAATAATTTATATGAATTGTATAAATAATTTGATATATCTCATTTAAATAAAGACAATTGAAAATTCGTTGAAATAAAACTTAGTAAGTATCAAGATCTTTTTTTATGTTTAGTAACGCTTATTATCTAGGTCAGATAAGCAGAATATCTATCTGAAAATAAGTTTAAACAATTGATATTTAAAAATAAAATTTTTATTTTTTTCATACCTATGAGTTTCAATGGAACCAGCTTTAATATTTTTTAAAGCACAATTAACTTCATATTCATTGTGCCATTTTGACTTCATTTCTTCTGGAGGAATTCATAGATCTCTAAGGAAATAAAAGATGTATTATTTTGGTTTTATTTTAAATCTTTATTTATCTTTTTTATTTGTGGTAAAACAAAATAAGTGACAATTTTAAACAAAATAATTAATAAGATATGCTTCTTCATTGCTTGCAGTTTTATTTTTGCCATTTCTGCAATTTTTTATTCTGTTCTATTAAAAAAAGTAGGACATTAAATTCATATTTCAACACGTAAGTATTTGAGACTAAAAACAAGTGCTTGTGACATAATAAAATAACATTGTATACATGTATAAATTTTATATTTCTAAACCTTTTTTGATTTATACTTAATGCATAAAAGAAGTTTATACGAGGTTGATTACTTATTATTAATACCGAAACAATCAACATATAATTTTTAATTTCAGCTAAGTAATGCCTTATTGTGACGTGGTTCTCAATAAACAACAACCGATTTTCATAAAAATTGATAGTCATGATAAAAATAATTTAGGCTTAATGCACACAAAGTGACAGATTTAAACATTTTATACAATTAAACAAAAAGTTACTATTGCATAAGTAATAACCGAAATTTTTTATAGACAGGTAGCATTTTATCCGAAATTCTGGTTTTCGCAATTATGGTTATAATTACAAAACATTTGCTAAAATGTACGAAACTTAAAAGTAAATTTAACCGATTGAATGGTTTTAATGCCCTGCGTTAAGGTATCATAATAAAATTTCCAAATTTTACAACATTTACCAAATTTTATCACATATTGTAAAAAGGCTTATTTGATTTTAGCAAAATCCTTAACGAACTGCTGATGTAAAAATTACCGAGGTCCTTGTTTCCAATAGAGCTAAAAACACGGTAAGTTTTGCCATATTTTTGTAGTTTTGGCTATTATTTTTTTCTCAGCATAATGCGTTATAATTAATTAAACAAGTTACTAATTTTACAAAGAATGGAATTTCCAGATTTTTTTTCCTAGCTGTACTGACTCTTATCGAACCCTAGACGTCATCATAGAAAGATATAGGTAAACTCTAACTTGTGATAAAGGCCTTCTTGACAGCGGATATATTTTTTAATCTATCAATAATGCCATCATGATTAAATCATTAAAAGAAAATAAATAGTTTGTTTAAAATTTACGAGTTGTTTTACGGTTAAGTTCCTATAATAAAATTGTACAATTTTATTGCAAGTTATTTATTTCACATTCCGACTGCTAATTACTAAAATAAACTATTGAGAGCAATAATGCTTATTTTACACTCTCATAAGTATTATTAACCAAAGTTCATGAGACGAAAAAAAAATCTTTTTCTACTTAAAAAATAGGACTTTATTAAAGGAATTTGATATTTTTTTTATTGAAGAAATAGGAAAGTATGGATCAATATTAGCAAAAGTAACTGAATTTATTTTGCAAGTATATCAATAAAATCTCACTTACCCTTTATAATATCCAGGTATGTTCTGCAATAAAACTCTTTATTCTTCATAAAACAGCGGCTATAGTATTCTAAAAAAAAGAAAGTGTGAGGTTGATATTTTCAAATGGAACAATTGAATTAAGATCAAAATGAGGACAAAACTAATAAAACTATAAGCATTATCTCTTTCAATACATTTAATTTATTATTTAGACTACTTTCGCAAACTTAGATAGTTTTAATTTATGTTCCATTTTTCTTATTACCGTCTGTTACGGTAGAGCGACGGGGCACATTGCGTTCAAAAACCAACTAATTCACCTGTAAATCTTTTTTTTATTGCGTTGTGAAAACGTTTTAAAGCCCATTTAAATACATGCTAGACATTAAATATAATTAAGAAAATTAATTGAATATTATTGAGAAGTTATTTCATTCGTTGATTGCTCATGATCAGCTCAATATGTTTTTAGAGCCTTGATTAGAATTTAAAATGCAAAAAAGGAGAAGTTCATATTCCAAGATGTTTCCTTTTCTCAAATTAAGTAAATTTTTTTTACGTGCTCTTAATTTTAATAAAAATCAATGAAATGTGTGATGCTTTTTATTGTGTATTTCAATATTCCATATATGCGACGCAAAATGGAGTTAAAGCTCATAACGATTTGTAATTTTGTGATAGTTCGTAGAAATAAAATGAGTGTGAAATTTCATAGAAGTTATAAACATCATTAGTTTCAATTTATATTTGAAATCGCATTTTCTCACGTTTGATAAATTTTAAACAATTTTATGTGGGTTTAAAAGTGCTTTTTTGTATATTTCTTTGAACTTTGTGTTGTATTTTGTAATACACTAGATTTTAAGTTCCAGAATAATTTCTTCATTATTAAAAACAGAAAAGTTAAAATTGATTATTTAATTAAAGTAATATTTAGCAATATTTCCTTTAACATAGTACGCAACAGTTTAAGATGTTTTGATGAATTCACTTTTGTGTGTGGAAAAGTGGAATTTTGCAATCAAAATTATTATTTTTTTTTTATCAATTTGCAAAACCGCTTACAGTTTTACTGACGCATGTGAAAATATGTGCCTATATGAAAATATAATTTTCAATCACATTCAATTCGCTTCAAGTAGAATTCATCAAAATATTACTGTCGAGACGAATTTATCAGTAATTTTCGAAAATCTGTTCTTTATTGATATACTTGTTTCAATCCGGAATTGAATCAAGAAGCAAAATTTATAATGTCATTTTATCACCAAATCAAATTTACCGCCATTTGAAATTTTGACCTTTTACAGACATGATCAAAGTGACAAACTCAAAATATTTTTTTAAAAAAATAATAAAAGAGAAAGTTAAAAACCACGATAAAATCGACATTAGAGGAACAAATAATTTTATTTCATCTGATCTTGAAACCAGAAACGTTTCTTAATAAACTCCCCAATCTGTTGGGGGGGGGGAGTGCCAGCCCCACGTATTTTTAGGCTTGTCCAAATTAATATTTTTTTTGGTCTATTTTAAAATCATTATTGTAATTTAAATCTATTAAAATACGTTATTTTCCAGCAGATATCAATTTTCTCAAATTATTTGATTACTGATTTCGAATTTTTTTTATCGATTATTAAACCTTTCCGAACCCAGAATTTTGGATCTTCTACTATTTAAAACCATTTAAACTACGAAACATTTATTTATTATCATCATATTAATCATTTAATTAGACGCATTTTAAAGANGGCTTGTCCAAATTAATATTTTTTTTGGTCAGAATTTGAGAATTTTGAATTTTGAACCCAGAATTTTGGATCTTCTACTATTTAAAACCATTTAAACTACGAAACATTTATTTATTATCATCATATTAATCATTTAATTAGACGCATTTTAAAGAATAAAAAAATATTTCATCATATATAAATCATTCATTTATAAATTATTCATAGAACTATTCAGTGATCTATTTATATTTGATTTCTTTTAGAAAATTAGAAAATGAAATAGTTATGCTACATAAATAATAGTATAATTATTTCATAATTTACGAACAAGTTAATTATAAGTACATAAATACCAGTTTAATTACTAAATTTCTTTGTGTGGTACCTTTGGGAACTTATGTTCAAGGACATTGACTGAAGAATAAAAATATAGTGCTCTGAATTCACGCAAACGATATTATTACGTTATTAATACTTAAATTAAAAGAATAAAGGATGGTTGGTAAATTAAATATTTCTTATATTCTATATTGAAATCTAAACTATTCATAAAAGCAATTATATATTTATATTTAATTATTTTAAGAGACGAAACATATATGTTACATAAATAACAACATAATTATTTCATAAATTTTTGAACAAGTTACTTTTCAGTATAAAAATATAATCTCCATTATTAAATTTAATTTACGGTACCTTTGGGAACTTACCTTAAAGAACATTGACTGGAAAGTGAAACTATAAATCGTTCTGAATTCGAACAAAAATTGTAATGAAAGATTTAAATTAAACGAATAAGGGAATGATCGTCCGTAGCGCGTTAATAGGGCGGCATTAGTAAGGAGGATTTCCGATTTGTAATTCGACCGAAACTTTTGCCAGGAAATAATCAGAAATTAATGCATTTTGTCTCACCTGGATTGATCTTCTTAATTAGACCTCAGTTGCTGGTACTGACTGTAGTACCTTGTTAATGGGAGAAAAGTGTAACTTTATTCTGCGAGAATACTCACGTTCATTAGAACTTGATTTTTTCGACTATTTTTTCTCAAATACACTTCTTTACCATTCAGTATATTATATATTATGCGTATTTTATTCAGTATGTTCGAAAAAATTATATATAATTTTTCTTTTATCTGAATTTAAAAAGAAAGAAACCATTTAGGTTTCAGAGATATTTTATAGTGTCTTACAAACGTGAGGACATTTTGATAATAAATATTTCTTTACCTTTTCAGAAGTTATTAATGCAGATTTTTTACTTTAAAATATTTAATATAACTTCAATTTACTCAAATCAAATCTGATTTTGCATTCTGGTTTTCAAAGTCCGAATTGAATTTCTGTAATAATATTTTTCTGGCAAAAAATTCTTTCTGGCCATTTAAAATTATTTTGACTTTTAAAACTATTTAAATCATTTTGAAAAACCAAATATGAATTGAGTAAATTGAGCCTATATTGAATTTTTTTAAAGTCAAAAAACTGAATTACTAACTTTGGAATTTTTAAAAAAATATTTGTTAATAAAATGCCTTTATGTTTGAAAAAATCTATATTGTATCTCAAAAATCTAAATAGCTTATTTTTTTAAAATTCAGATTAAAGAAAAAAAAATGTATTTTACAGAACATTCTGTATATTATTGTAATACAATTTCTTTTCTTTCTAATTAATTAATCTTTAACACGATACAATAGAACTTGAAATAAAACTATTTAATCGGTGAAATTTACATTTAAGTTTTGCATTTTTTACTACATGCGTGATATTACGAACTATAATTTGGAAAACAAGAATTTCCGATAAATCGTTACGATATGAACATAAAAATTACTAAATGAATGGTTTAAATACCGTGCATTTTTGTTTCCTTAACCAGAATTTAATTTTTTTAACCAGAAATACCATTTCAATATAGTATGGTAATTTTGTCTGAGATTTTACAACATGTATAAATATTATATTTAGAGTACTAGGAAACTATTAGGAAATAATATTATATATTTATAATTAATGTTCACCATATAAGATCTTTAAACGCATATTTTAGTTTTTTAATACCATCAATAAAATTTTAATAGGTAATATGTTTATTAGATAAAAATGTGAATGTCTAATGTATCACATTTGCAAACCAAAAGTATTATTAAAAGTATCCTGTAAATCTTCACCTTTGCAGATTTACAGGAAGATTCCAGCTTAACTAAGTCATTTAATACTGTTTCATATCGTAAACTGATATGGCATAGTTAACATGTAAGAAACATGTAAGAACTTAACATGTAAGAAATAACCATTATGGTTCATTTAATTGATTTGTTTGCCACAGCCATGAGTTAGATAAAACTCAATTTTTTTTCGGATAAACCATATTTCAGAATATTTCATACTTTTTTCACTTAATTGTTATTTAGCCCTGTGTTGTTTATTAGATAGAAATATTTTAGGATTTTATTCCTTTATTTTTTTTTAAACTTGTGAATCATAAAATATTTAAATGTTTTCTACTTCATAGCTTAACTGTATAAGCTAAAGCATTGATTAAGTAACATATCAATTGAGGAAATGTTTCAAAATGACACGTGGATATTGGAAAATTTATTAAAAATAAGCAAAATTGTCGTATTCAGTATAAATCATTCTTGACGAAATTAAATTTATATCCAAGTAGGCAATAAAATGTCAGTAAAGTACCAATACTCATCAAAATTTTTATTTTCTCTTATAACGGTCATTTCGCTTCGGAATATTTATTCTGAGTTTTATTCTCAATTTATGTTGTTTTGATGGCATAAAAAATTCATTTAATGGTTCGTTTCACTTGAGAAAGCAAGATGAATGGAAATAATCATTTGTCGTTATAGACTTTATTAAATTATCATGAAATTAGTCCTGTTATTACAACAGATCAATCAGAGTTGTTGTCAACAGCAGGAAATCTTCTTTCTGGCCAGCAGTAATTAAACGTTTATATCATATATATAAACATATTAGAAAAAAATAACATTTATCAACGTTAGTATTTCACATATCTATAGTATTATATATTTTTATATATTTACAATACTGTATGGACGTTTTCAGTTGAATAATGAACTATAATGAGCAACTCTTTTGATAAATTATTTTAACTTTTATCAAATAATATAATGATTGAAGACCAAGGGGTAAAAGGGGTTAAGTCCATTTTTCATAAAAATGACGATTGTTGCACTTTAAAGATTTATAAGTTTCGACAATCAATAACGTGAAAAATCAAATCTCCGCAAGAATTATTTACAGTAAAAATGGGCTATACTGTAGAAAAATCCTTTCTGAGAACAAAATCGTTTTTTCACCTAATCACCTTTTACGGTCATAAACAGTTCTTCACCAAAGATCCTCAATATTAAATCATGTTTTAATTTTGATTCAGTAAAAATAACCAAATTCATGAATTTTAAAAGAAAGTTTGTGAAAATAAAAATAAAGGAAATTGTAAAGACTTTTCAGAAGCAGCCTGAAAAATTTTAAAAAATTTTCAATCGGAATCATGTATTTTAATTGAGAATAAATTAGAACAAGAAAAGACAATAAATGCCTTGTGCAATAAAAATATGAAGTGTCTTGGTAATATAGAGTTTACTTAAATGCTTTGATGAATGGTTATTATTATAATATAAAACTTTTATTGAATTTTGGTTTGGATTTTTTTTTATATTATAGAAGTTGTGTGGAAAAGAACAAAAATATATATGAAGCAAATGGAAAAAGTTCTCACTGAATTCGAGAAACTTTTACAGAATTCTTTTTCAGAAATTCAAGCTGTAGTAAAGAAGTTCTATTAAATACTGAATTAGCTGACAACAATATTTTAATTAAATTTCACTTATGCAAACACAGTATAAAGTCTCTTGGTATTATAGAGTTTATTAAAATTCTTCAATGAATGCTTATAATTGTGTTGTAAAACGTTTCCAATTTGAGTAATAATTTTTCCCCACAACTTCTTGAATATAAAAAATATCCAAACCAAAGTACAATAAAAGTTCTCCCTGAATTCGAGAGCTTTTTTCAGAATGCTTTCTCATAAATTCAAGCTGCAGAAAAGAAGTTCTATTAAGTACTTAATTAGCTGACAACAATTTAATATTTTAATTAAATTTCAGTTATGCAAACACAGTATAAAGTCTCTTGGTATTATAGAGTTTATTAAAATTCTTCAATGAATGCTTATAATTGTGTTCTAAAAATGTTTCAATTTGAGTAATATTTTTTTCCCCACAACTTCTTCAATATTAAAAATATCCAAACCAAATTACAATAGAAGTTCTTTCTGAATTCGAGAAACTTTTACAGAATGCTTTCGCATAAATTCAAGCTGTAGACAAGAAGTTCTATTAAGTACTTAATTAGCTGACAACAATTTAATATTTTAATTAACTTTCTGTTATGCAAATACAATATAAAGTCTCTTGGTATTAAACAGTTTATTTAAATTCTTCGATGATTGTTCATAATTGTGCTGTAAAATTTTTCCCATTGGATGAATATTTTTTCCCCACAACTTCTTCAATATAAAAAATATCCAAACCAAAGTACAATAAAAGTTCTCGCTGAATTCGAGAAACTTTTACAGAATGCTTTCTCATAAATTCAAGCTGTAGAAGCGGAGTTCCATCAAACAGTGAATGTGCTGACAGCAAACATCCGTATATAAAATATTTTTCAATCGGGCCTTTCTAGTGATGATAAAGGATTACCACTTTGTTATGCATGCAAGAAGGAAAGATAAGAAAATACTGCTTCAAACCTCTGGGTGCATTCTATACATTCTTCTGGCCTTTTCTTTGAAATACTAAGAATAAAACTCTGCATATTCTGCATATTAAATTAGCAAACTGAATAAAATTCCATTCCGCAGAGGTTTCTTGAGTTTTCAAAAACACCTCACCTGAATAAAGGTATCTTGATTATGCTTTGCAAACACAGTTATTTTATTCGATTTCTCTCTTCCATTTCTTCAATAAATCTATTGAAAAGCTTTAAATCTGTCAAAAAATTCCAAAATATTTTATCAATGAAATAAATGTACTGTTCTTATTTATATTATTTTAATCAATTAAGTTTTAAAATTAATGTGCTTGCGCAACTCGTCGATTTAAATATTTAAAAAACTAGTAAATCATTGCAACTATTACGGGAGAAGTGAATGCCCTTTTTTAACTGTTTAGCATGCCAATATTTCGAAAATGAAACATCAAATCTGAGTTCAAATTTATTGAGCAATTAGCTTGTGAATAATATTGTACTTGAGACATTTAAATTTTACAGTATGAAACAATTTTTTGCATTTCGCTTGGTTCCGTTTAAATCATAATTTAATTTTCTTATAAAGTTTAGAAATTTGATAGAATTGGCAAGTTTTCATCCGGTTTGTAAGATAATATATCAAATCTATTTTTATAATACGACTATAATGCTTATAAGCTTTTCAAGGCATATTTCAACCCCCTGATCGGCATCAAACTCAAAATTTAATTCAAAATGCGCAAAAGCAAAATATTAGCCTAAAACCAAGCGTTCCAAGTGATTTTATTCTTAGATTTTGATTTATTGAGTTATGTTGAGGGAATTTCACTCAATTGGTATTTTAACACTTACTCAAGTCAAATAATGATCTTTGAAAGGAAAAATTAGTATTAATTTCTTTGGTTTCAACTNATATTAAATGAATTATCGTGAAAGGTGATTGGATATATTTTTATATATTTTTATATATTTACAATACTGTATGGACGTTTTCAGTTAAATAGTGAACTATAATGAGTACCTCTTTTGATAAATGAATTTAACTTTTATCAAATAATATAACAATTGAAGACCAAGGGGGAAAATCGATTAAGTCCATTTTTCATGAAAATGACGTTTGTTGCACTTTAAAGATTTATAAGTTTCGACAATCAATAACGTGAAAAATCAAATCTTCCCAAGAATTATTAACAGTAAAAATGGACTATACTGTAGAAAAACCCTTTCCGAGAACAAAATCGTTTTTTCACCTAATCACCTTTTATGGTCATAAACCGTTCTTCACCGAAGATCCTCAATTTTAAAATTATGTTTTAACTTTGATTCTGTAAAAATAACCAATTCATGAATTTTAAAAAAAAGTTTGTGAAAATAAAAATAAAGGAAATCATAAAGACTTTTCAGAAGCAACCTGAAAAATTTTAAATAATTTTCAATCGGAATCGTGTATTTTAATTGAGGATAAATTAGAACAAAAAATGACAGTAAATGTTCTTGTTAAATCTGAAAAATTTTTCAAAATGCTTTCTCATAAATTCAGAAAGTAAAAGTGAAATTTTTCAAACACTGAATTCGCTGACAACAATTTGATATTTTAATTAAATTTTACTTGTGCAATTAATATATGGAGCATCTTGGTAATATAGAGTTTACTTAAATGCTTTGATGAATGGTCATCATTATAATATAAAATTTTTATTGAATTTTGGTTTGGATTTTTTTTATATTATAGAAGTTATGTGGAAAATAACAAAAATATATATGAAACAAATGGAAAAAGTTCTCACTGAATTCGAGAAACTTTTACAGAATTCTTTTTCAGAAATTCAAGCTGTAGTAAAGAAGTTATATTAAATACTGAATTAGCTGACAACAATTTAATATTTTAATTAAATTTCACTTATGCAAACACATTATAAAGTCTCTTGGTATTATAGAGTTTATTAAATTTCTTCAATGAATGCTTATAATTGTGTTGTAAAACGTTTCCAATTTGAGTAATAATTTTTACCCCACAACTTCTTCAATATAAAAAATATCCAAACCAAAGTACAATAAAAGTTCTCCCTGAATTCGAGAAACTTTTTTCAGAATGCTTTCTCATAAATTCAAGCTGCAGAAAAGAAGTTCTATTAAATGCTGAATGAGCTGACAACAATTTAATATTTTAATTAAATTTCAGTTATGCAAATACAATATAAAGTCTCTTGGTATTAAAGAGTTTATTTAAATTCTTCAATGAATGCTTATAATTGTGTTCTAAAAATGTTTCAATTTGAGTAATATTTTTTCCCCACAACTTCTTCAATATAAAAAATATCCAAACCAAATTACAATAGAAGTTCTCTCTGAATTCGAGAAACTTTTACAGAATGCTTTCGCATAAATTCAAGCTGTAGAAAAGAAGTTCTATTAAGTACTTAATTAGCTGACAACAATTTAATATTTTAATTAAATTTCTGTTATGCAAATACAATATAAAGTCTCTTGGTATTAAACAGTTTATTTAAATTCTAAATTCTTCATAATTGTGCTGTAAAATTTTTCCCATTGGGTGAATATTTTTTCTCCACAACTTCTTCAATATAAAAAATATCCAAACCAAAGTACAATAAAAGTTCTCGCTGAATTCGAGAAACTTTTACAGAATGCTTTCTCATAAATTCAAGCTGTAGAAGCGGAGTTCCATCAAACAGTGAATGTGCTGACAGCAAACATCCGTATATAAAATATTTTTCAATCGGGCCTTTCTAGTGATGATAAAGGATTACCACTTTGTTATGCATGCAAGAAGGAAAGATAAGAAAATACTGCTTCAAACCTCTGGGTGCAGTATACATTCTTCTGGCCTTTTCTTTGAAATACTAAGAATAAAATTCTGCATATTCCGCATATTAAATTAGCAAACTGAATAAAATTCCATTCCGCAGAGGTTTCTTGAGTTTTCAAAAACACCTCACCTGAATAAAGGTATCTTGATTATGCTTTGCAAACACAGTTATTTTATTCGATTTCTCTCTTCCATTTCTTCAATAAATCTATTGAAAAGCTTTAAATCTGTCAAAAAATTCCAAAATATTTTATCAATGAAATAAATGTACTGTTCTTATTTATATTATTTTAATCAATTAAGTTTTAAAATTAATGTGCTTGCGCAACTCGTCGATTTAAATATTTAAAAAACTAGTAAATCATTGCAACTATTACGGGAGAAGTGAATGCCCTTTTTTAACTGTTTAGCATGCCAATATTTCGAAAATGAAACATCAAATCTGAGTTCAAATTTATTGAGCAATTAGCTTGTGAATAATATTGTACTTGAGACATTTAAATTTTACAGTATGAAACAATTTTTTGCATTTCGCTTGGTTCCGTTTAAATCATAATTTAATTTTCTTATAAAGTTTAGAAATTTGATAGAATTGGCAAGTTTTCATCCGGTTTGTAAGATAATATATCAAATCTATTTTTATAATACGACTATAATGCTTATAAGCTTTTCAAGGCATATTTCAACCCCCTGATCGGCATCAAACTCAAAATTTAATTCAAAATGCGCAAAAGCAAAATATTAGCCTAAAACCAAGCGTTCCAAGTGATTTTATTCTTAGATTTTGATTTATTGAGTTATGTTGAGGGAATTTCACTCAATTGGTATTTTAACACTTACTCAAGTCAAATAATGATCTTTGAAAGGAAAAATTAGTATTAATTTCTTTGGTTTCAACTTTATTTGAAATGAATTTGCAGGTGGCAGATAGTTTATCTGTGGTGGGTGACTACCCTGTTATCAGAGTCCTAGTGACAGAATACATAGAAAAGAATTAAAAATATACACACTTTCATACTCAGATACTTTTTTTTCTTTTGTTGAAATTTTAATTATTGAAAAAAATTATGTCTGGTAAGGTGATGACTTTCAGAGAACTGTTATGCCTTTTCGCGTTATTTGACAATGATATGCTTAAAATTTAACATCAAGTAATGTTTTTTAATGAGTTCACAACCATGTTATTGAAAAGTTTATTGCAAATTACTGTTTTTCTTTTCTGATTCGTTTGATTAATTTTACTTCCAATGCAAAACTTAAAAAAAAGATATGTATAAAGTATGTTCAGTGCTTTTCTCTTTTGGTGAAACTCTAACTAATGATAAACAATTATGCCTGATAAGATTGTGGTTTTCAGGGGCTATTTAACTTTTTTGAGTTATTTGACACTGATATAATTGAAATTTACCACAAATAAGGTCTTTCAATACATTCACAACAGTGATATTGAAAAGATTCTTGTTGTTGATAGTTCGTCCTTTCTGATTCTTATGATTTATTTGATTTTTTAAAAGTATGTCTCTTTATCTTTTTGCCTCATATACAAGTTTTGCTTGCTCTTTACGCCATGTCTAAGCTGAATATAACGATATAACAAACAATGGCCGCGTTAAAAATATTTCTTGATTCGGATTTGAAAGATCTATACATTTGTCAGCTGCAGCCTCTGAACCCCGGCGTTTTAATTGATACAGAAAATATATGAATATAATTTAGAGCATGTTATTCCATTCCATGTGTGAATTTTTTTTAATGCAAAATTGGAAAAAAGGATGTAAAAAATCAAGTCTTGTGTCAAGTGCAAATAAAAGCGAAAAAAGGGGAAACCCCAATTATAAAATTGAATAAAAGAGTGAAATTTATTGAGTAAACTGAATTGAAATAGTCCGAAAAAATTTTGTAACAATGTCATAAGAGCAGGAATTGTGCTGCTGTTGGCCAATTTTAAAAACTAATCTTGGAAAATATTTAGAATATCTTGTCAATACATAATAATTTCATGTGTAAACTGTTAATATATTTCCCAAAATCATATTTAACATTAACACGTACTTCTTCTAAGTGGATACCATTTTTATCCTACCGAAGGTATGTACTGAAACGTAGCTAAAACACCATGACAACTATCAGTAAAAAATTATCCTGGTTTACACCAATGCTCCAAATTAGGAACATTGTTTAAAACGCATTTAATTTTTTTCCCACTCATTTTTTTCATTGTCTTTAGATGCTCTTTATTTGCAAATTTATCAATATTTACACTCCTTGGTTTGAACTTTCTTAATTCGGCATTTAAACGGTAAAGAACTAACAAAATTTAATTTTTAGGATATATTCGAATTTAATATGTAATATAAAAATTGGCAGTAAATTAATATTTTACCAAACACTTTTTACTAGCTAAGAATGAGTACGTTATTTCTTCATATTATTCACGTCAACGGTATATAAAAATATACGTAAGTTGTAACGTTGAATTATAGAAAAACGTGATTATCCAAAAAACTGAAAATTTGCTTAAATAAATTCGAACCGAAATTTACTGAAATTTAAATGATAAATTTGCTTTTTCAGTAATACATAAAATACATTTTTACGAAGTCAAAAGAGTAAATATTCTTTCGCTAATCTTTAGTAAAAATATACGAAAGCAATCAAACCGAAGGGTAGCTGGAAAATTCCATTTCGCTAATATTACGTGAAATATATCAAAGCTATTTTACCAAATATCTCAATGGTAACATCATTCCGCTAGTATTACATAAGATTTAAGTAAAAAGACTATTGGCTTTATTATTTTCCCAAAATTTGAGTTTAATTTACGTATCAAGTTACATGGGTATGAACTACGTCCACTACTGGTCTCAGAAGAGATTCTAAACATTTTACCATTCCGGTTTCAAGTAACCTATAGTATCTAAATAACCCTAATTTACGCTGATCAAGCTGGAGTTAAATACATTTCATTTACAAAATCTACCACTTAAAATAATAAGTAAAAATAAAGAAAGTAAAGTTTTCTTTACTCCCCTGCGATGTTATTTCTTAATTGCTAATTATTCTGCAGATTAAAGTTTTTTCGTCAACCATTAGCTTTATTTTTTTATTTTTTAAAAATTAAGTATAGCAATATTTTTGATTTATTTATTCTAAAATTTTATAAGAGCTTCCTACATGTAATTAGACTACATGTAATTAGACATGTTCTTGGTATAATTAGACACGTAATTTGTTTTGGAATTAATACCTATTTATCGTAAAATACTCTGTTCATTAACAGGATATTTAAATGAATTGAGAAATAAATGTTTTTTTACGTATGGAACTAAGATTTAAATTTTATATCTGAAGGTACCTAGAAAAATGGAAAGTAAGTTTTCAGAGAACCAATATTTGCAAAAAAGAAAGCATCCTGTATCGAAAAAACATCAGTTTAGAAAAAAAATCTTTTCTGGTGCGTTTGATGTGAAAGGATGCAATACCGTAACAGGAAGTGAAAAAGAAATCTTTTGAATGAAAATCTTACCTCAGAATTTCCATTTCTTAGATTCAACGATTTTAAAGTAGAAAAATCTTGTAGTTGACTTCGGTTACTTTAGCATGCGATACACTTTCCCCCCTCTATATGTGTTCTTCAATGCATTTCGAATATAGTGAACAAGGCATTCTTTTTCCTTTTTCGATATGAATCCTGAAATGGAAAAGTAGATAAGAAGATGGGAAAAGATATCTGTTGCTGAAATAATATACTAAATATCATAATACACTCGAATGCATGGTTCAGGTGAATTGGAAGCATAGTCACAGCTCAATGAATGTTATTTAAAAATATTTTTTTTTAAATGCATTATTAATAAAAGCAGTAAATTTTGATGATTTTGCTACAGTTATTATTTTTAAAATATATGTAACTAATGGACAGAAGATTGCTCCATCATGAGACTTAGTTGTTAGAAAGTCCGTTTCAGTCTGCTCCGTCTACTCAAATTTTTGCACTATATGTGAAAAATAAAGTTGTGTTTTTAAAAAAAAAGTCGTGTGTTTAAAATTCTTTCCAATTTCATATTTTGCAGTGTAAAATCACAATAATTAAAATTATGCAAAAAATGGTATCCCTAACATCTTAAAATTGTCCAACTGTTATTAAATAAAATAATAAATATTTGCTGAACGTTATTTTTTGAGGGAAATATCTTTGTACAAATGAATTTTTTTAACTGTGTGCACAAAATGTTTCAAATCGCTTAAAAAGTTCTAGAGATATGGTGAAATGTACGAAAATAAATTTATCATTAAGAAGTCCGAACTTTGTGGGTCGCTTTTTTGACCCAACAGTGGGGGCCATGTTTTGCAGATTGCGGCTACTCTATGTTTTAGGGGTAAGAAATTCGAATCCATCGAGAAAAAAAAGGCACACTTATTCAAAGAAAGGGCTAAACATTTTCTTTTCCATTTTCTTAATTTTTTTTTCTTCACATTTTAGAAAAATAAATGCTGGTATGTTTCCATTTCGAGAAGGTGTAAAAATCACCTAACTATCATTGATGCCAGTAATGCTCAATTACTTTTTGTATTAGTTAGGTGATAATGGTGTTGTAATAAGTACCCATTATAGTAATATCACGTGAGAAATCAAAGTGTGTTCGGATATTAAAAGAACTGAGGAAGCAGTTTTTGAGTTGACCAGCACAGCGACTATATTATATGAAAATGTTTAATTAAATTATTAAATTTTTTTCGTATCTTTGAGTTTCTTAAATGTTTCTAGCTAACAAATGTTCATAAGAGTTCTATCAAACAACCATTTTTTTTCGATTAAAAAGTATGACAAAAGTCAAAATTAATAAAGACAATTAATCCTATGGTGAATGCACAAAACTTAAAGGAAAATATTTTAGTTCAGATCACAACCACAAATATTTTAAATTTTTTTTCCTAAAATTCTTCCAATTTTCAAGAAAATTTTTAGTTAAACATTGCAACTAATTACATTTTCTATCTTAAGCCAAAACCATTTCTGACAATTTAATCTTCATTTGATTTCTGGCATACCTTAATACTTTTCAACGTTAATTAAAAAATCTTCCCGGAAAGCTAAGTTAATATTTCACTATGTCTTAGTTCTTTAACTTATTTTATTTTAATTCTACAGAGTTATATTTATCTGAATTATTGCTCTTAGATAGCTGCACTCGTAAGATCGAAATTCTCTTAAGGGGATAGATAAATATTCTGCTTTTGTGCTGTAAACATATAATTAAGTTAATATGCTTCGATAATTATAATTACTCAAGATCTCAAATGAATTCTGCTTTTGAAGAGAATAGAAAATTTCGTAAGATTATAACAAATGTTTGCAAATTTGATTAACTCGGACAAAAGAGTTAACACTTAACATTGTTCTTTGTAATGAAAAGTTCCTATTACTGTTTAGCAATTTATCCTTTATATTTCATTGACTAATACCAGAATGAATTTTTCTTCAGAATAGTTTGGTACATTATTTTATATTTACATCAACGATATATGCAATGAATTCATTGAGTCTATTTAATTTAACACAACAAAATACAGCATACTTATGGAATTAAAATTAAATAAACCCAAACAAATAGCTTCACGCTTAATGAGAAATTTCTTGACATATTTTATCGCAATTCCCGATTATCGAACGCAAAACTGATAATTGTGATTTATAAGCTGCACATGGTGTAAGCATGTATATTTCAGTTAAATTAATGCAGTGTATAGTGATGACACTTTTCGTAAAAAAAAACAGCATAATTTCGATTAACAAAAACAAAATATACGGTTTTTATATTACTCCTTGGTAATTTTTCTATTTATATGGTAGCTGTATATGTTTTGAATTCCAAAATTATAGTTCGGTTTACGACAAATTTTCATTAAAAAATATATACTTGAGAAGTAAATTTAGCTGATTTAATTTATCCATGCTTAATTATATTATAATTGCTCTACAATTCATGCCATGCTCTAAGGTATCATGAAAAAGTTAATAAATTATTTTCGAACATATAGCAAATTGCACATTTGCTGATGAATTCACCAAATTTTTTCGAAAGACCTTCGGTAAAATTTTCCGAGCTCTTTGATGTAGCCATAAAGCCAGAAACATGGTAAATTTTACCATATTCAAGTAGTTTTGACCACACTATTTTTCTCAGAGAGCGAATCGTTAAAAAGCATGCAAATTAAGAAGGGTCTTCTTCAAAACATAGAGCTTTAAAAATTTTAGAGATTGCTGAATCGCAATTTCTTAATACCATGCTAAAGCTTCAAAACGTTATTTTGCCATTTAAATATTCCTTAACTGGATTATTCGATACCATCATTGAGCTCAAAATAAAACATGGTTAAGATTAACAGCATTTTCGAGTATAATTCTCTGAACAAAGAAATATTCAAAGCCTATGGACTGTGATGTCATAAAAACACTTTTCGAAGAAGTTTCTTAGACCAACAGTTCGTAGTGCTTTCTATCAGTGCTAAAAGACGAAGGTTAATTGTTTAAATGTTACTGTAGATTTCAACAGGCAGCTGAGAAACTGCATTGAATTATTACAGTATATTGCTACGAAATAATAGTACATCTCTTGTTTAAGTTTACTTTTGTTTCATTTCAATAAACATTATTGAATCCAATATAGATTACGTGAATTTCCTTGAGTGTTTTTTTTAATAGTACACATTTCTACCGAAATATAAAATTCTAAACAATTCGAAATCCTAAATATATATTTCAGTTTCATTATCCGTATTATAGTTTTCGTATATAGTGTTCGTATGTAGGGTAATATTTTATAAATACAATAAAAGGGGGGAAATTATGACGTCAAAGAATTGTGCATCTAAAAGGTAATTTTAAATCATGTAGAAAAAAAAATAAAATAATCGAAATTATCTCATTTCTATTTTTTTTAAAAAATAAGGTTCTCTACTTACATGTTTATGTAAATTTTTTTAATGTGAAAAAAATATTTTCCTCATTTTTCCTTAAAAACTATTTATTTATACGGAATTTATATTAATATGCTAATTGAGAAAGCACATTTGAATATATTTTGTGAACTTAAGTGCATCAGCAATATTTTATCCTTTTAAAATGCAATATTTCCATAAAATTTTGACAAGCTACCATTTTTGCTTGAGGATAAACTAATCCGACAAATTTTAAGCTTTAATACAAGATTGAAAAACTTTTCTTCGCTTTCTAGAATTTTTCTTAGAATTTTTTTTCTCTTTTTTTTAAAATATATATATATATATATATATATATCGTACACTCATTTATAGGTTTAAAAAAACATTTACATTAAAANGAGATCATTATCTAGGATATATATTCTTATCTGAGGAAAATTTCCAAAACTAAATATGCTGTCAGGCGGAGAAGACATTTAAAAAACATTTTTGCTTCAATTCTGATTTTTCTCCAAATGATAAGGGATTACTACTTTATTATGCATACAAGAAGAAGAAATAAGAGAATATTTTAAGCTTTTGAAAGGAATTCATTTTTTTTTTATAAACTCTTCAAAAGAAATCCGAGATGCGACATGGCATACTTAGATTACCTGTTAAGAAGCACAATGCATATCACTCCGTATGCTTCATATATGAGTTTTAAGTTTTTCAAAATTATGTTTGTTAAATGAAAAAAATAAATTTATTCTATAAGCTGAGTTGGAATCTAAATTTCACGAAGTGATACTGTAGTTTTCATGTTTCACAGTAGTATTTTGAGACGAAATATAAATGCTAAAAAATATTATTAAAAAAATGTTCCACTGTAAAAAGTTTTTTGAGTACCTTAACACTAAAGATGATGGTAACTACATGACACGACAGCAGTCCTGCAAAACTAAGGAAAGTTCCTGGCGTAATAAAACACAAAGAATGTTTTTTTTTTGTTTTTTGGTGGTTACAACTTTTGGTGTAAAGTAGCTGCCACCATATTCTGGTTTCCAGTAACTCGAAAATTTATAATTACAGTAAGATAAGAGTCATAAGATGTAAGATAAGAGTCATAAGATGCAAGATAAGAGTCATAAGATGTAGGATAAGAGTCATTAAAGTTATTTTACGACGCAATTTAAAGTAATAAATATTAACTTAACAACTTATTCCAAAAAAAATTTTTTTTGTAAATAAAACATACCCGTAGGACAAAATATACATTACAAATGCATTACAAGTCGCACGAGAATTCCAAATATACATTAAGAAATTATTTACAACAGCTTTCAGTGGCTTAAAATTTCATTTTATGACCGTCGTTGAACAGCTGAATTTGAGTTAACAACTACCGTTCAACTTCGTTCTGATGTTTAAATCTTTGACCTCGCAATTTTGAACCGAATCCAGAAAACAGAGGAACTCCTGGATAAAATATTTGGAGTATTTTGACTCCGTGGAGGACTTTTTGATGGGCCTAGTTATATGGAGAGGAATATAACTAAGAGGAAGCCACGAAAACCTCTCACCTGACGGCAAGGGGACTTTAACCCATGATTCGTCCACCGCTCGGGATATTTTTCGTCAGCACTGTAGCCGGCGAGAACCGTTAGTGCGGAATTCGTATCAACCAGCCATCGTTGCGATTTGAACCCGGGTCTCCTCATTGGGAGGTGAGCGCTCTATCCCCCAAACCACCACGGCTTTACAACTTAAAATCAAAAATATAAATATCCTTATTAAACATCTACAAACATTTCATAAGGGTGAACTTTTGATTCATTTGGTGTATAGCCGAATGAAAAATATCACCAATTACAAGCCAACTCGTGATCGATTGTAAACTTTCTAGATACATAAAAAAAGTGCGCCATGTGTGGTGTTTTCCAAAGCGAAAATATTCAGCGTATGGTGTGATTGTGCGTGGTTTGATGTAAATCATTTCGATCATAAGTGTTTTAGATTCACCTACACTCTTTAAGTTGTATATGAAAGCTCGATTTTGTATTAACTTGAATAAAAGTGTTACTTTACACAATTTCTTTTGGGTTTTTCAATGTCAAATTGGGAGAAATAGTACACTACAGTTTTTAAAGTGTACTTATGTGACTAACAGTTATCTGATCAATGACAACTTCGCAATTAACATTAAATATCTAAGGAATGTAATTTTTTTCTGCAATTTCTTAATTTCGTACGATTCACACTATGCTTTCCTCTTCGTATACTTTATATATGAATTTTGTATTTATAAATAAAATTAATTAAATTTACTCCGTAAGCTAAATATGAACATAACATTTAAAATTAAAAGAACCGTTAAAAGAAAGAGTTTTTATCGTTAAATATTGATAAAAAATCTGATATATCGTAATTTTACCCGGAAATTATTACAGTATTTCTTGTATTATTTTACAGTATTACAGTATACATGCTAATCAACATTTTATAAGTCAACTCCGTATTTTCATAAACAATTAATTCCTGCATAGTACTTAGTTAATTTAAATTAATATTTCATCGAGAAAATTTTGACGTGATTTCTGACGCAGCATAGCAAGCTATGATAGCTTTCTTTTCAAGGACTATGATGTCATAACCTCCATGCTCGCGTGCTGCCGGCTCCTGTGTTTACTAGAATAATTCACTTTCAATATCTAAATTTAAGGCGTACGTTTTTTCTCCTTTGTATAGATAGATAGATAGAAAGATCCATGAAAATCTTCAGTTCTCCCCTATTAGGAGTAATTTTAGTTTAGTTTCTATAGCATCAGGAAACTTCAGACTTTAAGGTAGAAAGAGTACTCATGGAAGCTGGATTATACGTGTTCTATTTTACTCACTTCTCAAGCTAGTTTCTATAAGACTGAGTGTTCTCGTTCACTCATTGTTCCTTTATTTCATGTTATAACTACATCAAGTCTTGTACATTTGAAGATCGATGATTAACAACATTAAATCTAATACATTTGACGATCGATGGTTACATTACGACATTAAGTCTAATATATTTGATGATAGAGGATTAACTACATTAAGTCTTGTACATTTGAAGATCGATGATTAGCAACATTAAATCTAATACATTCACGATCGATGGTTACATTACGACATTAAGTCTAATATATTTGATGATCGAGGATTAACTACATTAAGTCTAATACATAATTTTATTATGTTAATTGCAGATTATTTACATTAAGTCTAATACATTTGAAAAATTTATGTATAAAAATGTAATGAATTCTTAAATTTGACGAAATATCTATTCAAAGCAATTCTAAATAAACGGTATTATTAACAACAACGAGGAAAATGCCTGTCAACAACGAGGAAATGTATTTATTATTGCACTGCAAGACTCAATTAAACCTTAATATAAATTTACTTTTATCAGTTTAAACATCAACAGGTAAATATATAAAATTTAATATTTATGTTTCACATGAGAGATCATTATCTAGGACTATTATCATTAAACTTTTCGCAGAGTGGAAGGGGGTTCTCAAGTTATGAATAGAACTATTTTATGCTCACTGACCTATTGCTGGGAGTATAAGGTGCACCACTTTAGAAATTCAATGAAGTCAACTGCCTGCAGTAATTGCCACCGTTGATGGAATGGTGACGCCGCAATCAATCTTTGATGAAATGAATTGCGACGCATAATGATTTCTACATCAATCCATCAACCTGAGCGATCTGCATTATTATATTCTCATCAGTCAGAAGCCCTGAAGTTTGGGATATTGCTTTTCTGAGGGCGGATATTAGTTTATCATGTTTATAATAGATTGCTTTTAATAACAACGCGTGAAGATATTGGATTTGTGATGCCCACACTTGGGCTAAATTGAGTTTTAATATATTTTATGCTTAAAACACTTTAAAGTTATAACTTTTCCCTTTTAATTGGTCAAGAAAAAATATATAATACTTTCAGCAAAACTTTTTATCTGATGTAACATAAAATACATATTTAATCAGCTGAAAAAAAATTTTGGATTTTAAATTCATTATTGTAAGTATTTTAATTCTTGATGGGTGTTTTTTTTTCGAAAACGTGCAAAAAACAAATAAAATATTTTCAAACGTAATATCGGGAAAATAACCTCTCATTTTTTTCTCTTTCCTTTTTTTTCTTTGTACTTAACTTTTTTCCCATTTTATTATATTTTCTTTTATTTTTAAAACAACAAAAAATTCTGGATAAGATTAGGGCAAAAGTATTTTACCTTAAAATCCATTTTTAATTTTTACCGGAACTTGTTACAGCACAAAAAATCTGATATACCGTAATTTTACAGTAATAATTGCCGTATAATTACTGAATCACTCAAATTAAATAAATTTTACTGTAAAATCTACGTTGTAATATTTTAAAGCTAAAATGGATTTTGCGGATGATGCAATCAAAAAATGCCTAAAATTTTTTTATTTGATCTGAAATATTTTACAGTGTAGATAAATTGATCAGTGAAACATAAGTACTTTATTAACATTCCATGTATTCTAAATTATACGTATTCATTAGTGATGGTTTAAAGTACATCAAATATTAAAATAACAAATAAAACGCTATTTGACTATTTCTTTAACAAATCATGAAACAAAAAAATAAACGTAAAAGATTTAACGTAGAATAAAAGAAGATATGTGCGTAGATATTATATTTATAATTTTTAATATTTATGACGCATATTTTAGATGTAAAACTATATTTATATTTGTTTGAAGAGATTTGTAAGTTAGGTAAATTAATGTGTAAACATTTATGATATACACCTATACTCAGCACTGCAAAAAATTCCGAATAAATTTGCAGTATAAATTACTGGCACTTTTGGCACATCATCCTTAAAATCCATTTTACCGTAAAACTCTTTTCATCGTATAATATTGTACCGTAATTTTTACAATGATATTTATTAAATTAGAGTGATTCAGTGATTTAATTGTTATTACTGTAAAAATTACGATACATCCGATTTTTTTGTTCCGTACCATGTGCCGAAAAAGTACAGGCATACTGAGCACGCTGGTACTTTTTAACATAATTTGATCCTGATTTTTTTACAGTGTAATACATGAACAGCCTCTACACTTCAGTAAATGGTACACTGATGAATATTCATATTTTCAAATCACTCCTAGCATATCCATATCCATACAAATCTTATGCACATAACTTTTATTTATTGACTCAAAAACACTACTTTTTTTATTTATATTGTGTGTATGAAATGAATATTACAATAAACACTACTTTTGTAGGTTTTTTTTCTGAATAAGCCTACACATTTAATGGAAAATATTTAATCCGATAAAATTCATGTTATTTAAAAACAAAACATGCATACATTTTTTGCACAATTTTTATAAATCAGAAGATTTCATGCAATTTCTGCAAATAGCATTTGTTTAAATTCATATTTAAACGTAGCAAAACTTTCATAAAAGTTACTCTCAACATGCGTGGAAATAGTATTCACGACTGATTAAAATTTTAAATCCATCGCAAAGTAAAATACATTTTACTTTAAAGCTTAACTCTCTATTTAATCTAAACTCTTTAGAACATTGAAGTGACACTGATCTGAATTCTTAAATACATTTTAAAAGCGACTTATTCTCCAGTGAGAATATTTAAATATCCCCTCTGCTTATGGGAGAAAGCTAATTAAGTTAATATGCTCCGGTAATTACCATTCCGCGGACTAAAATATGAATTCCAACTAACTAGGGAGTAAGATTGTATCTTTATTTACGATAAGCTTTTATCTAAAGCTGTGGAGGGGGCATAATTTAAGATGAAATGAGCATTCAAATGGAAAATCAAACACGCCCCTCTTATATCTCTGCCTTTAAAACTTTAAGCTCTTTAGTGATTAAATTAGGTAATAATTTTTCAAAGTTTTCAACTGTAAGAAATAGCAGTATATCTCTTAACTTATTACTTAGACAATGCACTTAAATATTAGAAAATTTACTTTAAATCCTTCTTAAATTATCATAGTATCTTTAAAAATTTATTAGTAATTAGATTACTGAATATATAATTTACAAATTTTACAATACAGATTAAATTATTAATATGGGTGTAAAATTCAAAACTAATAATCTAAGTTAATAATGAAATAATGTCCATTTCATAGTCTGTTATGATAATATGCCTTTTTTTAATCAGAAGAACATTAATGTCCATTTTTAATAAAATTAATATTACAGTTACATTTATGTGTCCAAATTTGAGACTCGGCGAAAAGAATTCTGGAAAATTTACAATACTGTATTGTAAAGACATTTCTGATTAAAAAATAAAATTCTGAGAATAAAAACCAAAATGTACGACATTTAAATAATCTATTTGGCAATTTTTCGTTCATATTGTAAAGGGTAATTGGAAATTCTTGTTACCGGTTTTTCTCATTATCACACAATTTATAAAAAATGCAAAGTTGAAAAGTAAATTTAACCAAATAAATAGTTTTTATATCATTCTCTAAGGTATCATGATAAAATTACCAAATTTTAACACACTTACCAAATTTTATCACACCTTATAAAACCATATTTTATTGTTAATTTTACCTAAATTATTACCAAAGTGCTTCGGTGAAAATTATCGTATTGTGAAAATTATAATTTTGTTGCTCGCGTAGAACCAGAAGCAGAGCAATTTTTATCAATTCTGGTAGTTCTTGTCATATTTCTGACCTCAGTAGAGAATGATTGATAATATTGATAGTTTAGTTTTTTTTGATAGTTTAGTTTTTGAATTTTGTACTAAATTTCATCAATTTGGTTCACATTTTAACATTTTTAGTTATAAGAGCTAGAAGAGAAGAGTTCTTAATGTATCACTAAAACAATAAATTGTGCTATGAGTATTATAAGACTCATTTCATAAGTAAAAATATTTAATAAATATTGTAAGATTGTTCCGATTTTCGCTGTAATATGTGAAAAATATATTAGTGCTGTAATTAAAATTGCTGTTACTCGAAATTTTGCTTTTAACTTTGTTTAGAAAAATTTTTTTTGCAATAAATAATAAAGTTTTTAATTGGGTGCAAAATACAAAAATATGTTTACCAATGCAAGTTTTTACATTAAATTACACTCTGAGTTAAAAATTCAAAAATTATTTTAAAGGACAGATTTAGGACTGTAGAACTTATGTTTATTTCATAAAGCTCTTTTTAAAGACAGTTTAAATAAAATTAAATAAACATGCACTTTAATCCACCTTCATTAGAGCAGGTTTCATAAAAATATAGCAGTCGAATGTCGAATATTTGCTATTTAGATATTTGTGCAAAAACGAAAGATTTTTTTGCAATTGAACAATATTTTAATGATCCTGGCCTCGTTTTAAATTTTAAAAAATATGGTTGCTACAGGAAATTTCTCATAAGAGCAATGTCTCATTGCTTGCCTTTGATTTTTGTTAAAAAAATAGCTTTATTCATAACAACAATTTTAACTCTGATTTGTAAATGAAAGGAACAATTTACTAACCAACTGAAACTAACTCAATACAACATTTGGAGTATTAAATGAGTTTAAATGTGAGATATTTTTTATCCATCTTTAAAACTATTTTATCCTCTTGACAGAATAAATTGAAAATTCTTATCAGCATTTAACCAGTTTATTTTTAACATTGAAGAACTTTTTTATTTAGAATTTTTTTTTACCTAAATTAGATTTTTTTCTTCAATTTGATATTTTTTTTTTGCTAAACAAAAAAAAAACGCGATAATTAAACTGAAAAATATTTTATAAACTGTTATTAACTATAATATTTAAATAAAGAAATGCTCTTAAACAAACTTAATTCCTTAATCTCTTGTTTACACCATAATCTTTTAATATCATTAGGCTGATACAAAGTAACATAAATTTTTTTTTCTCGCATAATCACACACCATCAAGTTTCGTTAATTATAAATTAATCGCATCATAGTCAAAGATTCACAGGGAGTGAAAGCTAGCGGGAAATAAACGTATCAAGCCATTTACACACGAATGAATTGGGAAAATATCCTTATTTCCTTCTTCCTTAGTGTCACGTTTCTCTCTTGCAGTAATCTTGGCGCGCTTTGTGGTTGACTGCTCATGTCACTAAATTACTTTCCACGCTTTGTTCGGTAAATACACGTGGCAGAGATTTCTTGTTTGTTTCATTGACGGTATATTAGATGGACACAAAACGTAGGTCAAGATCAAAATAGAAAAGATATGATAGATAGGAATATTGAGGTTATAGCTTTCTTTTTGAGGAAACATGTTTTTGTTTATTATTATTTTTTTTTTAATATTTTCGCACCTTTTACTATAGAAACATATCTTGACTTATTCATTATCTTGGTTATGGATGATTTAAAATATGTTACTTTAAACTGAAGTTTCGTAACATTTTACTAAAATCTCAGGAAGGAAGTACGCTTTTCAAATGTTGATCTGGCCTATTTTTACTTCTTTTTATCAGTGTAGTTGTGTATGTATAGCATATTTGAGATTTTTAACAATGTAAGTAGCCATTTAATATGGAAAAATGTTGATCTGACCTGTAGAATACAAACACCTAAAAATTGATTTTTACTTCTTTTTATCAGTGTAGTTGTGTACGTATAGCATATTTGAGATTTTTAACAATATAAGTAAGCATTTAGTATGAAAAAATGTTGATCTGAACTGTAGAATACAAACAACTAAGAATTGATTTTTACTTCTTTTTATCAGTGTAGTTGTGTACGTATAGCATATTTGAGATTTTTAGCAATGTAAGTAGCCATTTAATATGGAAAAATGTTGATCTGACCTGTAGAATAAAAACAACTAAGAATTGATTTTTACTACTCTTTATCATTGTAGTTGTGCACGTATAGCATATTTGAGATTTTTAACAATGTAAGTGACCATTTAATATGGAGAAAAAAAAGTTAGAAAACTCATCACTAAATTAAACTTAAAAATAATAGACATCATTCATATGATGTTCTGAATTATAGAATATAGAAGACTAGAGATGTTTTTTTATCTTATTTCCTCGTATTTGAGGTGATTAACTGTTATATATGTATCAATTAAATTTTTAAAAAAATATAAAACTTTTGACTGAATAAATTGGGAATAATGAACATTATTAATATGATCGGAATTATAAAATACTCCTCGTATTTGAGGTGATTAACTGTTATATATGTATCAATTCAATTTGAAAAGAAATTTTAAAACTTATTACTAAATAAATTGTAAATAATGGACACTATTAATATGATCGGGATTATAAAATATCAACAAACACGGACTTTTCTTATCTTACTTCTTAGGATTTGAGGTAATTAACTGTTATATATGTATTAATTCGATTGTGGAAATAAATATTTTTAAAAAATTCATCACTAAATTAAACATGGGTAAAATGGACATCATTCATGTGTTGATCTGAATTACAGAAAACAAACAACTAAGGATTTTTCCTATCTTATTTTCTTAGATTTGAGGTGATTAACGCTTATATATGATACGTATCCATTCGATTTTGAAAAAAAAATTATAAAACCTTAAGTCTGTAAAATAAAAATCTGAAATATATAGTTCTATTAACTTTACTAAAGAAGCAAGAAATCGGTCTTTTTTGCCAAGACCTCAAAGAAAATAGGCTTTTGAAAACTTGTGTGTGCAATTTATCGCTTTGGTAATCTTGTATTGGATTGTATCTACCGTATTTCTTTGTCTGTCTAACTTAATCTTCTTTATAGTTCAGTTACATCAAGAATAAAAAAGTTCCACCAGTTCTAAGAAAAATATCAAAATGTCATTTTCGATTGTAAGTCAAATATGTATTGAGTTAAAGTCATTTTTTTTTATCTTAGCTAGTAGATAAAAATGATATACGCTGGAACAATAAAAATAAAATTCACAGGAAAATGTTCGAAAATTTATATTTTTCTTTAATTGTTTGAGCTCACTTGTATGTTCGAACATATGAATAATAAAATCAGGAAAATTTTTAATGTTTAAATGCATTTATTACTTCGCTATCTTTTTTATTAATAATTATAAGTTCAAAATCAAATTTTACTTACTTGAGTAACTATTTGTTATTAACATTATTCTTTTAGGAAGTTTTTCAAGCATTTGAATTAGGTCAAATATCAATCCTTCATTTATTGATAAATGAAAACAATTTTATCAATATTATGGGGTTCCTTTCGTATTCGTTTTGTCAAAGTTAAAGCTAATATGCAGGGCGTCTTTAACTACCACTATCACCATCAGTAAAAAGACCATCCAAGCTAATATGCAGGGCATCTTTTACTATCTCCGTCACCAGTGAAAATGCCATTAAGGTACATTTTATACAGTATAATTTCTCATTTCTATAATACTAAAATGTTTATGTTAACTTATTGTGATTTCTTTCATTAAAATCAAGAGTGAAGAAATACTTAACTTCGAGGAAGACATTTTACAGATCATTTGTAACATGTAATTGAAACCTACGACTTCATGAGACTGTCGGGAACAAATGCAACAGCTATCAGTAGTTTTCTGGGCTTTTAAGTTGCGTCGTTTAAGCTATCTGATGAGGCCTCTCGGCATTACCAGTCTATCTTTCTGAACATCGCGTTCCAAACTATGGAATTGGTTTAGTTGGTTTTTGAAAGAAATTGATAGTTTAAAAAAATCAAAGCGGTGAGTAAATGGTGTTTGTGACAAAATGGTGAGAGTTTTAAAAAAATGTGTTAAGTGCTGTAAAAATACTAGATTACATGCAGGATAAAATCTGCCAACTTTATTCTGTAGTTTAACTTTGTGAATTGGGTCTTTTGCTTCGTCTAGAGTAGGCATTGTATTTGCCAGTCGGAAGTCATTGGTTTCCCAAATATTTCATGTCAAGTTTTAAGCATTATTACTAATAACCTACTGCACAATTTATTATTTATCATAATGATCACAATTGGCGAAATATAAGGCAAATATTGGAATAAAAATTGTGATAAAGAATTGCATAAAAAAATTCTTTAATGGGAATTTTATTAAAGTTAAGTGCCTAAATAATTACTTAATTATTTCTAAATGTTTACAGGCAGAAAACCAAATTTTGATAAAAAATAATTCAAGAAAAAAAATTTAAAAACTGCATGGATGTGCATGTATTTTTTAAAAAGCTAACTATTTTAACGAAAAATATTGTATATTTGTAAAATTAAATCAGTATAGATTTCAGGGTTGTTAAAACGTTAAGTTTCTGGTAATGGAATAGTAACCATCTGGATTTTCCTTTATATTAAATTTATATTATATCGTTTTGATATTCCTTCGCATAAATAATTAAAAAAATTGTATGTTTCAAAAGTTGTCAAATTATAAAGCAGTTTTTTAATACTTTTTAATCAATGACTTAATTAATTATTTACTACTTACTTAATAATTGACATTAACAAAATAATTTTAAATTCAACTCAATTCCTTACAAGAAATAGATTTATATATAAAAAGTTAAAATGTCGTAAATTTAAGCAGAAGCAATTTTTGTTGCTTATTTGAACTTCACGCCATGTTCAGTAGAAACTATTTCTCAAAAAAATAAGAGAAAAATAACATTTGAAAGGAGCTTAAATAACACCAAAGATAAGCAAGAACTTCAAAAAGTTGATAACTTCAAGAAACACCATTCCCGCAATCCTTCTGGAGCCTTTTAGCCCGAAGGCATATCTTCTTTCAGAAAATGAAGATTTTGTGGGAGTGAAGATCTAAAAAGAAAATTTTCATTTGAGAGTGTTTACTCTGTTCCTGAGCCCTTCATCTTTTCGAATGTGTATTCTCTTTGTGTTTACACTGGTAGTTGTGGGACATCTTAAATAAGTAAAGTATATTGGTTACATGTTTTTTTTTTAGTTTCTCTTTTTGGCCTAGAAGCTTATGGAAACTGTTTTGTTTGATTTGAAGAACTTTGATAGACACATCCAAAAGACTGAAGTATTATTTTTGTTTCCAAATTGCTTTTGTGGACGACCATCATTTGATAGGCTTTTGGAATTACTCTTTGATGTTTTGTTTGTATCAAAGATATCACCTGGAGCAGGTAAGTTTTATGAGTTTTCTTTGATCAATTTCACAGTTTTATCTTCTTCGCATGTCGCATTTAAAAGGCTTATGTACTGAATTATAACGTTAAGAAGATTACAAAACACTTTTCTCTTTCTTTATTTCTTATTGGACTTAGTTTAAGATTTTATTTCCTATTTTCTTTTCAATTCTTAAAGTCAAACGTAAAATTGAGATGTTTATGCAAGAAACAGGTAAGTCCATGTTAGATTATTAGAATCATTATTTCCTAACTTTCTATTTACATTCTTAAACTTTTTTTTATTTGTTTTTAGTTTGTAATTGTAAAATATAATGTATCATCTTTTTGAATGTTTGTAATATATCTTTGGATTCAATTCAACATGCAGAGACAACTAGATACAAAATACAATTTTTAGATGCATTGTCTTTAATTGCTTTCATTTTAGCATAATCTTTTACAAGTTACTATGATATTCTGCTAGGAAACAAAAATTTTGTTCAAATTACCGTACCAGATGGTAATGATATACTGGAAAAATAAAGCCATAATTCAGGTAATAAACACCGAAATTACGGTATTTCAACCATTAGTTTAGTAATTTTCCTTTGCATATGGTAACGGTTAACCAGAAGTTCTGATTTCCAAAATTATAGTTCTTATTACAACACATTTAATAAAAAAATACGTAACTAAATGATTTTTACGCCATTCTCCAAAGTTTAATGGTAAAATTATCAAATTTTACTATGTTTGCCAAGTTTGACCACATATTATAAAACCATTTTTCATTGTTAATTTTACCAAAATCCTTCTCACTAGATTACAGAGATTTTTGGCGTTAACCTAGAACCAGAAACACGGTAAATTGTGCCATATTCTGGTAATTTAGACGATACTTTTATTCTCAGTGTCTCACGTCTTTTGGGTTTTTCTTTTGCCATATTATTTTAAAATGAATTATAGGTTTAGTTGGGTTGGCTCAATTAGCTTGACTTTTGGCAAAGCTCTTTTTAGATATGTCACTGATAACGGATCTCTTCTTGTATACCGTATCTTTACTTTATTTTACACTGTTACCTGTTGATATACCAAAATTTTGAAATACATAATTTTGTATACATACAAAATTTATTGTAAAGTATCACAATTATTCATGTGTAAGATACAACTAAAATGATGTAGTAAAATGGTCCTGATGGATGATCTCACACTGAGAAAAAAATTCTGGTCAAAACTATCAAAATATGGTAGAATCTATCATGTTTTCTGGTAGTAATACTTTTTGTAAGATTAACAATAAAATGTTGTTTTATGATCTTTGCTAAAATTTTGTAAAAGTAATAAAATTGGTAATTTTATCACAATGCTTTAGAGCATGACTTCAGTTTTTTATCAATTTCAATTTTTTGTTTTGTGTTTTTTTACTATTTGTGACGTTGTGTCGTAACAAGAACCATAAATTTGAAAATTATAATTTCCGGTACGTTACCATATGAACGAAAACCGTTACCATATGAATGGTTTAAACACCATCTATGAGTGATTTAACATCATCTATGAATATTTAAACACCGTGTATATTAGTTTTTTCTTTTACTAAAACAGTGGGTCTTTTTGTCAGAATCGTCTTTACGATACAATACGGTAATTTCTGTGCTCATTTGCGAACACTACAATGAGCTGTGCATTCATTACTTGCTTTGTCTAATACAAGAGCATTCGAAAACACATCGGTCCTCTCTGGAATCCTCTCTCGAGAATTGAAAATAACAATGTGAAAGCTAAGAAAAAAAATCGTTTTATTGATATTTCACATAGGATTGTAAGCTATAACACTTATTTCTTCAAGAATAAAATATAGCCTTCTTCTATGGAACAAAAGCGCAGTATATCAAAATCGTCCACCAAAAGAAAAGACAATGTTCGAAAGTGTGTTTTTTTACATAAAAAATGTTTTTTTTCTCTTTTCTTTTGCCGGTTTTTTTCAAAAAATCTGTGCGTTAAGGGGTTAAACCTTCATTTATTTTTTTACTTTTGCTTGATTTTTACTTAACTTTAGAGTGACGTTAGCAACCAAATCAAATAAAATATATTTTTTTAAATCTAGATTGACTTTTTAAAATTAATTGCATTAAAAAATAAGAGAGCTTTTTAAACACTTGTTTTGTCATTTGTCTATTCGTCCACGCCATTCTTTTCACCGCCATTTCTTTTTCGAAAGGAAAATTTTACACGCTACATTAATTGGCATTAGCAAACATAATCTTTTCGCACGTAATCCGACTTAATTGCAAAACTTAATTTACAGTGTAACGAGTAATTCAGAGTAAAATAATAAGGAAATGAGAAAGAAAACAGTTGAAACTTTTTATTTATTCCTTTATTTTAGTAAGGTTTTTTTAACCTTTGGAATGACCTTTTAATAATTAACTACTGTATGATTATATACTAAAGGGCTGTGGTAGCTCAGTAGTTGGAGAATCGAATTCCGGTCTGGAGGAGCTGGGGTTCAATCCTCGATTCCACTGAGACCCACTGGTCACTTATTGCAATATACTTGCTTGCAAAATCTGTGGAATCGTCTATGGAAGTCCTGTGATCGGTTGCTGAGAAGTAGCATTAGAACCAGGTTCTGGAAGAAATTTCCTTCCCCTTTAGATCAACGTTTAAATTGAGAAAGCGACCTCCGGAAAGGGTGGTGTTATCATCTATCAGTGGGGTGTATGAGATAAGACATACTTTCACTCTTGTAGTTCTCTCTTGGAAAACGGATGGCTCACCTTTCTGACTTAATTTGCAAATGACCAATTGCTGGTGAGTTTTTGGCTGGTCCAAGTGTCATTAGGAACAACATGATGTACTTGGGTGGTTTTTATTAGCATTGGAAAAAAAATGCATGAAATATGTTGCTGTTGCCCCTAAAAAGATGCCATTTAGTATAAAACTAATATTCTGAAATTTTTAGCCCAATAAAATGAAAAATGAATTCCACTCAAGAGAGACAATGCTTGAAAAAAAAACATGATTTTTCTTGGAAAATAGCAAATTTTTTTTCGATGAAGTCCAAACGAATGATTGCAGAAACACAAATCTGAACTCATTTCATCAATAATGTTTTTATCTTTCCCTCTCACTACTGAAGCCAGTGCATAAAAAAAATAGACAAAAGGATACGAAAACGTGTAACATCCAGTGTCTTTTTTTATTTATTTTTTAAGAGTATAATAAAACTGTACACATTTTTACAGCTGTAAAATGGATCAGGTAATATAGACAATGATGACTTTTTTGATAGATGGATTGAAAAGCTTAGAGATTGACAAAAAGAAGAGGATAAAATTGAGTTTTAATATGTCTTATCTCTTTAGTAAATGAACACTTTTAGAAACCAAAGCATACGGATCTAGTTAGATGAAAATCGTGAAGGTCGTGATCGATAATGACATAAATTGTTGTGACTGGTAAATTATCACATTTTTATTTCCAAAAATAAACTTAGCTAGTTGTTTTCACATAACAAACATAATGATAGATTCAGTAGAGATCACTTTCGACAGAGGGTTAAATTAATGTTGGAATCTTAGCCTTTCCTTGTCTGGTGGTGTTGCAGATTTTGTGGGGAAAGGTGGGGAAAGACGAGTCGCGGAGTGCGACTGGTTACCTCGGTGGTGTCGAAATTTATTCTGTTTTTCAGCAGGCCTGAATTACATTTTGTTAGTTAAAAAGAAGGACAAACCATACTGTCGAGTCATTGAGGATAAATTCATGATATCTGTATAGATAAGTTTGTTTTAATAAGTCAACCCTCTAATATTCTTTTTTTAAACTAGCTTTATTTGGTTATCGTTAGAGTTACGAAAAATAGTTTTAGCCTAGTTTATTATACTTTTATTAAAGATTTATACCTTAAGAAACAATTAGGCTTTGATCAAATGATAAAACTGATCTGTTACGTTTCGATAACATGTCGCATGATCTCGATAATGCTCTCGGGTTCAGACCGGGTACTACTCGATTTCGCCCCCACCCACCTTCCTGTGAGTTTATGCTAGGCCAACGAAAGCTGAGGAAAGGGAGAGAAATAACTGCATTAAAGGCTGAATAAAATCTTATGGGCTCAAAAATAAAATTCATCGCGGATTGCTTTCTAAAAGCGCAAAAATTATATTAATTAAAAATTATATTAAATAAAAAATTTAATTTTTTTTTTAAATTTTTTGAATTGCCTTTATTAAAAATTTTAGTCTTATATAGATATAAAGAACTAATCAATAAGCAATACATTTTTTTTGGGGGGGGGGAGCAGTCCTGGATACTGGGACAATTTTCAATTTTCAATTTTGTTTAAAACTTGAAAACACTTACAATATGGTAAGTGCGCTTATATTATTACAGTATTAATTCAAGTGTATTGGAACTAACTTATGCCTGGAATGAACTGGAACCCTCGGTCAAATAATAAGGAAATTCAATGCCGGCATATATTACACTATTTTGGAAGAGTGTCTGCATCCTACATTGTGAGAATTTTATTGATTGGGCCCATGCTATTATCTAGGTGACAGTGATAGATATTATGTCGAAAGGGATGTTGGCGATGAAAGTAACCGAATGAACACCTCTGCCCATTGCCTAGACCTCAACCTTATCTTGAACTTCAGGAACGAGGTAGATCACAAATTAAAAAGAGGGGGACAACCGTACAAAAGTCATCAAAGGATCTTACACGCCTATTTTTTGCATAAATTTTTTTTCTTCATGTTTCAGCATGCTGAATAAAAGAAAATGCCACAGTCGTCATATAAACTTGCGGAAAGTATTCCTTGAATGTTTGAAGATGTAATTGCCTTTTGCAGAAGATTTACCAACTATGAAATATAAGCTTTTTTTAAATTTATTTANTTTTTTTTTTTTTTTTTTTTTTTTTTTTTTTTTTTTTGTCGAAGACATGTGAGCTTCTTCAGCACGTTGCGGATCGGAT
This sequence comes from Parasteatoda tepidariorum, assembly GCF_043381705.1. NCBI lineage: Eukaryota > Metazoa > Arthropoda > Arachnida > Araneae > Theridiidae > Parasteatoda > Parasteatoda tepidariorum. The sequence goes on along the minus strand of NC_092207.1, from coordinate 40,651,277 downwards.
AGCCAATGCCCTCTCTTACTTAAGTGATCCAACTTTTCCCAGAGGTGGTTTGAACATTGCCACCAGACAAAGCCATCTCGCAAAATTAAATATAACATTGTTGTCCTGGAAATAGCATGGACGCAATTCGCAAAATAAAAAAAGTAGAAAAACGATGCCATCCACATTAGTGTAGTTAGTGTCAGCATTGAGCTAACCTTGAAGTTGCACTAAGATCCTACATCATACCAGGAAACAATGCTCCAGATCCATATTTCACCGCAGCAGATATGTGTTGGTCTCTAAATACTTATAAGCAGATAGCAAATCGTTTCTGGGCAGAATGAATAAAGGTATTTTTGATTAAACGATAATAAGTTTTAGACCTGAAATTTCTGAATGAATATTTTTGTCTGGAATGAATATTTTTGTCTTTTTTCCAACATCAGTGCTTCGAATTTTTACTTTTTTTTATTTCCTTTGTCTTAAATTCAAAATTGACGTACGATCTTTTTAAAATAATTGAACATTTTACTAATAGCAGGACATAATAACACTGCATCATTAAACTAATTTTTGTATTTATTCAATGATAAAATTATTCTTGATTCTGATTTTCTTATAAATAATGATTATCTTTTTCTCTTTTCATTATTAAATTTTATTTGATTACTTAGTGAACTTTTCATTAGTAATTCATTTTTTTTGTAAATGAAAAATTGACAAGAAAATATATATTTTCAATAAGTAGAATTAAGTTATTATTTTCACCTTCTAAAATAAATAAAAAATTGTGTTTAATTATCTTAAATGGGTTAAGTACATATTTTAACATCAAGAGAAAAACGATAATAATATTCTAATCTAATATTTTGGAGAATCGAAAAAAAATTGCTGCATCTGTAATTTAAAAATTAGTTTCAATTTTGCGTCGTACAGCAATAGAAAGCCAACTGAAACTGAAGCACTTTCTAAATTAATTTGTAGAAAAAAAAAGTTCTTTAAAAAATTTCTTATGCGGCATCGAAACATATTTTTTGTGTGATTATTTTTTCTTTCATTTTTTTTTTATTTATTTATTTATTTTTTTCCTGCCTCGAGCGTTTATTTGATGGGAAATATTAAAACACAAGGAATAGTTAATGTAAATTATGAAAAAAAATTATTTTCTTGAAAGCAATTACAAAGTTTTAATACCTTTTCTTGTCTAGTAAAAAACGAAATTTTTTGGAAGGAAATTCTTTTGTTTGTTTTCTTTCATTACATTTTTTTAACCTGTATGCTAAATATGCATGTTGTTTAATTAATTGCAAGAAATCTATTTACATAAGGTTTCCCTGTTATTTCCCTCAATGCTATATAATGCAATATTTTTCAGTGCTATAAAATATAATTCAACTATTAGATATTTAATTGTATTTTTAACATAATGTATTATACATTTATTTCTAAATGTATTTTTATCATAAACAACACGCGTATTTTCTCTAAAATATGATTGTTGTGGGATCTTTTATATCCAAATAGCATCGATGACTTCAAGTAGAGAATTATTTGATGACTTCACGTATGCAAATTCAGGTAGCTTATTGAAAATTATAGTTCTGCTTCATATGAAGAATACAATTTATTTCCTTTTCATATTATTATTGAAAATAGTTTTTAAATGATACTTGGTTCTAGCCTTGAGAGGAATTTTTAAATAATAATTTTAATTACCATTATTTTAATTACAGATTATGTTAGAAAATGTAAACTAATAGCTTTGTGATTAGGATCTTAAATGTGACTGAGTGTTTTTTATTACTATACGCAAATAGCTTACCGACATATATTTAACGGGGAAAAGAAAGAAGCTAATTATAATAATAATTACAATTTTTTTGTTTTGTTTTCGGAAATGTAGCTTCATTTAAGTATTGTAAAAAACTTCCGTATCTTTTGTCACTGTATGAACAATAATACACGTTATATACCATAATAAGCGTTAATATATTATAAACTTAATGAGGTGATTATTTGTTTGATATGTTAATTCAATGCATTACGTTTCGGATATTATGTTTATATACTAATATATTACGTTTTCGAATGTTTGTTACTTCCTTTACATACAGATATGGACAAAAATACTCGTGCACCGAGTTTGTTTTTGAAGTAAACTAACCTATAAGCAAATAAAGTAAACTATAGTTATAAACTAACTTCTTGTACCGAGAAGATGAGTCATGCACGTCGCAGTGCGTTTGTCATAAAAATGTTAAAAGCGTGCTGTACAAGACGGCTGACAATCATAAGTGAAATAGAATAAATAAACAACAATAATAATGAAACGTTCGTAGTTTCTTCTGTCATAGAAATTGATGTCTTGTTCCGATTTCTACAAGAATTGAACCCTCAAAGCGTTGTAGTGAGTTAGAGATTGTTTTGGTTAATAAGCGGCGTTACTACCTCTGTAAATATTGAATACCAATTCACTAGTATATAAGACATGTTTAACTTGATTCCTTCATGAGGTACCTTTTGATAGATGCAGGTTGACATTGTCGATTTATAATTCCCCTCAATGGTAACCTACAGACGTGATATGAACTTGCCAATATTGATGGATGATCCACATCAAACATTTGATTTACTTAAAAATATACTGCTCAAAGAAAGAAAAAAAAATCCTGTGAAGTAAATAAAGTCACTCGGTCAATAAACAAAAATGAAGGAAAAAAAATAATGAACGAAATACTTTTAAAAAATGAAGAAAAAATATAATGAGCAAAATTGATATAAATAAATAAACAGCATGAATCAACTAGTGTTATCCGTTCATTGAATTTTATCACAGATAAAATTCTGGAAGGGGAGTAATGTGGTGTAACTACCACTACAAATATTAAATACCAATTCACTGGTATATAAGACATGTTAACTTGATTCTATCTTGAGGTACTGTTTGATAGATGAAGGTTGGCATAGTCTAAGATTAAATCCCCTGAAGCACATCTGGAAATTTTTTCCCCAGCCTATGTTACTTACAGTCATAAATATTTTAAGAGTTCCCTAAAATCGAGAAAAAAAAATCTTTTTGTTTTTATTATTCAAAGGAAATATTGCACAGGCATATTGAAAGCTAATTCATTCTGAAGATTTTCGGTGATAAAGCTGTAAACAAATTAATTGTACTTAAAATTGGAATAATAAAAATAAATAAATAAAGAGCTAATACTTATGTGTTGACCTTGTTTGTCAATGACCTCCTGAATTTAATTTGACGCGAATCAAAGTTGTTTGGTATTTCAAGGCTAATATTTTCCCATTTTTGTGATAGTAATTCTTTTAAATGAGTTTTTGTTGTTAATTTATGCGGTGGATTTCTGATTTTTTTCCCTTTTTCGTTCCATATTCGCTCAATAGGTTTAGTTTGTTGTAACTAGTGTTTTTAAATAATGTATTTTACTAATAAGGTGCATTGAAAAAATTCAAAGACGTACTTTTCCCAATGTATGTTGATCATTGTATTGTTGAAAATAATAATTCCTAGAGGGTCTTAATATTTGTACAATTTTCGCAAATTTTCTCAGCTGCTATTCAAATATAATTAAATATATTCATTACTCCGTCAAAAAACGTTTATTTTCCTAGGTGTTAACTCTCATAAATTCTTGTACTAACACCAATCACCCCTTTTTACAATCATTTGAATTTTTCTTCCTTCTTTCAATTTGGTATTCTGTTGTCTACAAATTATATAAATCATCTATCATTGAGAATAATCTCATCTCAGAAAATATTTTTATTCCAGAAACCATGATCACTTGTCTATAAATGCCTTTGCTAATTACAGCTTTTTGATTCTGATATTCTATAATATGATGTAGTCAGTATCATTTGCCAATATAATTTGTTCGATGAAGAACGCTATCTTATACGTTTTTTATGATTCTTTGTTTGCACATTTTTATTAAAATATATTTTTGAATGATAGCCCACAATTTCTGAAGAAATAAGTTTAGATTTTTTATTAACTGGATTTATCATATTTTATATGTTAATCTATGTTTTTTTATTTTTTTTTATCGACAGTCTTCCTGGGCTCCGTTCTCTTTTTATTTATAATTGAAGAGTGGTTTTGATAATGTACTAAACTCTGAATAGCAGATATAACTCTATCTAATATTATTAGAGCCGAGACAGATATTTTTTTGTTTTTGTTTCCGACAAATTCTAACAAAATTCACTCTTTCATTAAATTTTCTATTCACTAAATGATTTTATCAATAAAAAATGATTATTTACTTTTTGCTTTTCTAATTGAGTTGATTTATAACATCAAACAATTTTTTGTGATTAATTATATTTGTCGATTTTTATTCATTAATTATTAATATTCTTATTTTGTTCTTGAGTTGCCAGTTTTTGATAAAATTGTTATGTGTACGAATAGATAGCAGAAATTATTGTTTATCAAGAACATTATTTGTTTTACTATTTTTCAATGCCCAACGTGCATATAAAAGTAAAGACATAAGTATAAAAAGAGCTAAAAAATTCGATTAAAAAACAGTAAAAAAAATCGAATAAGAATTAGTTGAAAATTTGCAATAACGCAACTGCATGAATGATTTTTTTCTCATCTCCGTATATCAAAAATAAACTTATGCTTTAAAAATAAGTGAAATGAAAAGGTTAAACTTTTTTTTTCATTAAAAGCAATTAAAGAAGATTAAAAAAAAGGTAGAAAAAAAAAGTTTTTCGTATTGTTTGATTCTGATAGCCTGAAGATAGTTCTTTTCCTTTCTTTATTTTCCTTTCTTTCCAAAAGAAAACGTTTCGAATTGATTGCAGTCTAATCTAGCGATCCTCATTTTTCCACAATTTCTTCTGCGGAAGACTTTTATTTTTACAAAACCATGATATACTCTCGTTATTTTCTATTAAAACTCACTGACAACGAGCTAGCAATTTTGAACACTTGATTATCTCAGAGGTGAAAAAAATAAAATAATTTGCACTTGTGCTGCCATCTATTATATAAATTAAGAAAATTATGTGGATTAAGTAAAGAAAACTGAAGGGAAGGAATGCGTATAAAATAAATAAATTCGATGAAGTTGTAAAATAATTTATTGAAGACAAGATAGATAATTATTCAATGTTTCTAACGCAGAAAATAATTCTCCAATTGATTTGATTTGAAGATTTTTTAAGGATGAAAAATAGTAATTTAAACAATTTTAGTTTTTTGAAAAAAGAAAAATTAAATATATGCATTTTTATAAAAAACATCAGATTTATATAAAATGATTGAAAGTTTATGGGAAGGAAGATCGAGTATTTTTCTCGATAAAATATTCAGAAATGCGGCAACTTAAAAGCAATATATTATTTTCAATTCTTCTCTTGTAATTATATTATACTTATTACTAATGGTATAAATCAATTTTAACTCTCACGCAACAAAAATTTGACATGAATAATCAACTAAATTAAATGCCTGTCCATTTCCTTTGCCCCCCCCCCTAAAAAGAAGCTCTTGTGCATAAAATTACCTAATGTATTTATTCTAAAAATATCATTACATAAATGTAGTATTATTTTCCCTCAACTCTGAAACGTACACTCATAACTTAAAGTATTTAGAGCTTTAAAACTTAGAAACCGAGATGTGGGTTTATTGCAAGCGTAAATAACATGGAATAGTTTCAAAAATTTTTTTAGAAATATTGTCTGTTAGATGCTATTTTGAATTCATATGCTCTTCACATGATAAACATGCTATTTTGAATTAAAATATAATCAAAAATAAAGATTTCTTGCAACTTTAATTAATTTTTCGGAAAAAAAACTTAACATAAGCTTTGTGAATTACTAACAATAATTTCTATGACAAGAATAAAACATGTAGTTTCCATAGATTTTATTTAACGAAGATAAGACAAATTATGCCCCCCGAAAAAAAAAAGATAAGACAAATTTTGTGAAGAGAATCTAAATAAATTGTGAAATGAAAAATTATGAAATTATTTAAAAAAATTCGATGCATTCTTTTTCATAATAAATTTAACAATGGTATAATTTCGCTATTTACCATTTTTTTTTATAGACGTCAAATTAAGGTTTTTATACTAAAACTAAATTAAAATGATCGCTTACAGTAAAAAATAACTTTTATTTGTCAGATATTGGCTAAAAATACTTTAAATGAAAGCCATTAAATTTTCCCGGAAATAACAACCGGTACTCATTTCCATTAACGCTAATTTTGAAAAGTATAATTTATAGAGAAAATTAGGACAAGATATGTTCAAATATTGACGATTCTAATTTTTTTACAATAGATTATATTCAACATCGGAATAAAAAAATTATATTTTAGCTTATTTATGTATTTAAAATTAATAAGAAGCTTCATTCAAGCTTTTTTTCTCTTTTGAATAAAAAAAAATTATACACATTCTTCACAAGTTTTTAACTAATAAAGAAACATATAAAGTAAAGAGAAAAACAATGTATCATATACCTCTTATTCTTTTAGAATATATCTTCATGAAAAAGTTTTGTTCTGAAGTGCAGCATATAATTAAAATATCTCATGGAATGTCTAAGGAACATTCAAAATAAATAAATTTTTATGAGAGGAAAGCCATGAAGCTTGCATTTTTTGAAATAAAGATTTATAAAAATACCAAAATTAATGATGATATTCAATTAAGATATATCAGTATGAAAAGAGAATGAACAAAATATAATACTCCGAGTATATATATTTTTTAAGTAAGTAATCAGAAGCCAACCTAATAATTCTTTGTTTCGCAAGAAACAACGATTATAGTGCGGATTCCTTTATTGTGTAGTGATTCTATCTCAATTTTCATTTTTTTTTCATAACTTTGTTTTTATTTTTATATCAACTATCGATTTTAAGTTATTTAGTTTATAAAAGCATGCTTCAAAAGCATAACTATTAACAAATTGAATATGTTGGTTCAGATAACTTAGGAATACTAATTTGGTAATGTAGTCAACAAAAGCTACCACGTTCACGTGGACAGTTAAGCTTATTTAACATAACGAAGAAAAATATATATAATTTTTAAAGAACGTGCAATAAACATTTTCTTTTATCAGGCTAACAAGCAACAGTGAGGCCTTCTTAAAAATATTACATGGAAAAAATTCTGATAAGATCACTTTTTCCTCTTATCAACTGAGGTATAAAGGAATATAGTACAAAAAAGTTTTACAATTCCGAATTTGTATTTTACTGCTTAAGTCATAATAAGATGAACAGAATACGAATTACACTGCCAGAGAAGGTAATCATTTTAGATGCACATACCTGGACCTCAGGTTTTAACAAAGAAACATATTATAAATATTACAAATGTTAAATTACACCTAAAGTATAAACGAACACGCATAATGTTATATTATGGTTTATTTAAATACAATGATGAATAGATTTAATAATAATTCAGATTTTTTTTTTTAAAAAATACGAAGTTTTTTTGCAATGTAATACAATACTAAATGCAATACCGATGCTTATCGATGCGTAAATGCATGACATTTTAGTTTCAAAACTATTTTAATTATGCAAACGACGCAAAATAAATAATTATTAAAAAGAATTTATTATTAACTATAAAAAAAATTAATTTTTTGGGGAAAAATTTCAAACTTACGGGAAAAAGACACAGAAAGTTGAAGTTATTGAATATATGTATTTACCTCAATATAAAGTAATTCATTAAAATACACATAAAATGTTATTAATTAGATATTAAATTAAATGCTTATAATACTGTGAGATTTCACTTGACTACTACGTTGTCATTAGTTTCGCCTTACGTACCAAGGTGAACCTGCAAATTATATACGTGAACCTGCATATTCTTGACTATATTACTTTTAAATATAAAGTAAATACAAATTTAAGAGCTTCATACAGATTACAGAACTATTAAGTAAAAAGAGAAAAATTATTTTCAGAATAACTTAATTATATAATATTTAAAATTAATTACATTGTCGAGGATGTGGATCTAGCGACATTTTTCAAAAATTGCTTCCGTTTACATGGATTTCTACACAAATAACTTACATGCTCAGCATCTATTGCGGAATCCTCAGAAAGTTCAAGTATCCAAAAATGATTCAGTGAAGCTTTTAGAAGTTAAGAAGTGAAGATCCACATATGTTGTTGTTTATCCTCATCTGGCCTGACGAAATCAGACCAGCTATATGAACCCGTTGACCTAAATGAAATCGAAGACCAAAAGAGGAGTGGTATAGATGTCTTGAAGATCCCCATGTGTGCACAGAGGTAATGAAGAAGATATTGATATTTCTGGTTAAAAAAGAATCGGTTAATAAAACCAAAATATATGATATTTAAACCTGTAATTTGGTAATTTTTACATTCATATTGTATCAGTTTGACAAGAATTCTGGTTTTCAAAATTCACAGTACGTACCACGCATTTAGTAAAAAAATAATAAAAAATAAATTTATAAAACCATATTTTATCGTTAAATATATCAGAATCTTTAACAAAGCAGCTCGGTAAACTCGCTGTTGTTCCCATAGAGCCAAAAACGCAGCAAATTTAATAATATTCTGATTACTTAGACCATATTTTTTTTCTACGTGAAAAAAAAAGATAATTGCGTAAAGTTTAATTTGCAATGCTGCCTATTGCTAAACAATCCGACATTTATCTTGAGCGATTTAATCAGAATTTTTGAATGATACTTGGATTGGAGGGCTTAAATCTCCGTTTTCAATTGCTGTCAAAATTCTAGGACCCTAGAGGAAACAGTTCAGGATTTATAAAAGGGCTTGTTAAAATTCATAGTTTTATTATAGATTATGATTTTATAATAGCTTTATCTAGTACAAAACTATGAAATAAATAAAAAAAAAATTAATCAGAATTGCTTAAAAAAACAGTTTTCGTAAAGAAAAAGAATATATATTTATTTTGAAAAACTGCAATGTAGTTAAAAAAATATCAATTACTCATTACCCTTTTCCATAATTCTTTTTTTTCAAAAATAAAGAATGAAAAGACTTTTTTATCTTTGAAAAAAAATGTTCTAAGCCTGCTTTTTTTCTATGAGAAAAATATATTACCTATTGCATCAAAACAAAAGAAATGAATGGCACATTTTTTTTACTTTTCAATTTAAAGTATCAAACAACTGGGATTTTTCATTGTCACATTAATCAAGACAGCCCATAAATATCACTAACCATTATTTTAATGGAATTCTTATTCTGCATTTAAAAGGGGAATCTTAAAAACTTTTATTTCCACATCATAGGTTTCTAGTTACAGACAACGTAATCGAATTATTCTATTCCTTAACTGAGACACATCAATTTCAACCCGCATTCACCCTATATTAGGGTTCGTTCCATTAACCAGAGACAGCACACGATACAATGCCATTAGTTATCCATTAAGTGACTTCAAATTAGGTGCAATAAATCCTTCAATTTGCAAAGCACTTAGATATATTTCATAATAGTTTAATGGAAAATTTAGGTATATGCTGGACTGACATTTAAAGGTATTTGAGTAATTTATTTTAGATAAATGATTGGTAATTTATCTAAAACAATATTTTCATTTAAGATAAAAATGAGCTCATTAGCCGATAAATAGATTTTTTTTTTGCATATTTATGTAATATCATTCACATGGAGTCTCTATTCTGTGTAAAATTTTTATTATTATTACTTTCATTTATAACGTTCCAAAGAAAAAAAATATCAGTCGGTAACGATGTATCTCGCTACACTTTCAGCAGATTTTGTAATCTTTCTTTAAAGTACGAATTATTTTGTTTGTTGTGTATCGTTGATGTGTTTTTGTATTCGATTGGTAGTTCGAAAATTATAACATGTTAAATTTGATATAAAAATGAACTATGTTGCTACTGTCCACTGAAAGGCTACTGCAGAATTAAAATTTGATGTGCTGATTGGACCATTTTGTAGTATAAGTTTAACAATAGTTTTTTCGAATTTCGCATTCGTACGAAAGTTATTGCCAATTTAAGTGCTCTTTCGTGATTTTTTTAAGCATTTTTACTTTAAATATTGACTATTTATTAATTGTTCTGGGAAATTTTTTGGATGTCAATCAAAAGTAGAAAACAAAGAGAGAGAGATTGCATGTTTCCAGATATAAATCTTAAAATTAAAAGAGAAATTTTAAAAATAATTTTAAAAAAACTTGATAAATAGCAATAAAAACCGTTTCTTATTTTAATTGTTACAAATTCCTTCAATGAGTGAAATTACATTATTTCTTATTATTATGTTTATTTATTTTATTTATTTTTACTACACTTGTTTTTTTTTTTCCAATAAATCTCACAAACTGTATTCCTTAGATTGTTCTTTTTTTCAAGTCTGGGTAATCATATTACGTTACAATTAACGAAATGTTTTTGTATAAAGCCAAAAAATAGTTGCATGTTTTTAAACCGAATTCTTCTGTTTTTTATGAAATGTTGACGTTTAAGAAGAAATAAACAATGATGAATGAAAATCAATTACGAGGGTTGGTGAGCGGAGCTAGCATGGGGGTGAAGCTTCCTAGTAATTAAAAGTTGTGTTTGGACAAAATAACTGGACAAAATAATGGACGTAAAATAAGAATTCAAATCTTATCAGGCTATTAACGTAATACAATTTACATCAGTCAATTTTAATATCATCGTAATCAAAGGCAAAGAACAACAAAGTTAATAAAGTCGTTACAAATGTTATTGCTAGACTAGTGCAATTAATATTATGATTGTTATTGGCAAGACTGCTATCAGTTATCTTTCTCTTAACAGTAGTTGCTCTCTTGTCCAGAACATATGGTTTATGCATCATATGATCATAAAGGCTGTCAGATTCACCAAGAGCGAATTGAGCATTGATTACAGAGTGTTCTTTGTCACTAAAGTCGCTTAGAGAGGAATCCATGCTTCGAGTAATTATTTTATTAGGGTTGTCTTGAAGGGTAACATTTTTTATTTTAAGGTTATTGGAAAATGAGTCAGCTTCGTCTTCTGATTCTAGCAATAGCTTGTGAACATTAATATCTCTCCTGGTGACCTTTTTCTTACGAAATTTGTTTCTGTTAGCTGTTTTCTTCATACTAGATATATACCTATCAATACCAAAAGTAAATGTTAAAATTTTGAAATACAATACAAAGAATAAACTGATTTATTTTCTTAAAAAAATGATTGAATAAAAAGACTTCACGATGTAGACGCGCGAAGCATTATTTTTCATTTTTTATGCCGAATTCTAAGACAAAATCATATTTATGAGTTATGACTTCATACTTTTGACTTATCTACAGGACTAATATAGATCAATCATATTTGTAAGTTATGCATGAAGTATTAAAATGTATAATCTTTAATTATAATTAATTTCTTGTCTGAAACCACTAACTAAACAATTATCAGTACATATGCAGTTTCTTATACTAAATCAAATGAGATTAAAATAAAGTTTATAAAGCTGATAGTTCTGAAATTAAAAATTAAAAAAAAGAAGTTTTTATGCATAAAATCAATTCCATGTTTATACTTTGCTCTATACTCTAAAATTGCTAACTATATAAAAAATATTCGATGCTATGAATAATTTAAAGCTGAATCGAATAAATAAAACCAATTCAGTTGGATTGATAGCTTAGAAGTTATGCGATTTTCTAGTATACAGAATTTAAGTTTTCACTTACTACTTTTTTACCCTTAAAACCCAAATAGCATTGAAACTATTCAAATTATATGTTTAAATTTGCTTTTATTGAATTTAACGCAAATAAATGTATAATAGGAAATGCCTAACCAGTCATATAGCAGTGTTAGTCATATAAATGTGCATAAATAGTCAGTCGTATAAATGTGCATAGGTACAAATATTGTATTTTTTATGCATTAAAGCTTTCAAAACTGATAACACCTAAACTATTACACCTATTCACTTTATTTTGGTCTCAGATAATATAGCACTAAAAAAATATATGTATGGTCCAATATTGCTATAACAGATGTGTAGATTGGTAAGTGCAAAATTGCACTTTTTATACATAAAAACTTAAAAACCTTTTGAACAATTAGTCCTACCGACATTAATTTGTTTTTATTACATTTAGCATGAAAAATACTTAAAAAATAATATGTTACTTGTCCAAATAAAAATTTCTGACTGAATGGCTGTCATCTAAAATTGTACAGTTTTATACTTTATATTAACTAAATCTGTTAAAATTACTGAACTATTAATTCTATTGACTTGATTTTGAATCTATTTGCCTCATAATGAAAAAAAAGGTTAAGATGGTGAGGATTAAGTTTCCCCTTTTTTGACTCATTCTTTTCTCAGTAAATATAATATAATGGCTAAAACAATTAATCACAGTCACAACTTATAAATCAATTTCCAGCCATCCTCAAATCATAACCAAATTTCCTTTTGTGACAAGGAAACTGGCCTCTGAGATTAATTTAAATATTTGAAGAATTAAGATTCTTATTTTATGTTTTATTTTAAGTACCTAAGTAGGTACAATTAAATTACATTAACTGAGTCACATTTACGTATATATTTAGTGATTTTAGGCGCACCTAGTAAAATTTATATTTTAAAATATTCAGTAAATTTTCAAACTTAGCAGATCGAATATGTGTTAAATTGGTTACAAAAATATCAACAGCTGCATGAGATAATGACTTAAATGACTTATATAAGATCAAGGACATTACTAAAATCATTATATTGGATTATATTGCACAGATTTGATACGAAAAGTTTGCCAAGTTTTATAAGACAAATGAAGTAAGCACTAAAATACAAATTTTACGAATGAAACCAACTCCATGAGACGGATTGTGGATTTTAACTCAAACAAGAAACTAAGAAAATTTGTGGAATATTCTTGAGTCTCACAATTTTATAAAAATTTTCGTTACAAATTGGAAGTCAAAAATTATATCTCTAGAAGTACATATTTTCTAATACGAATTGATAAAAGTGTATGAAGCTTAATAGCCATTCTATAGTTAATTGCTCTAAAAGCAGATGTTTATTTTATATCATTTTATGTATTTTAATCTTCGAATAAAATATGATTGCTTTCAGGTAGCTCAGGAAAATAAATTATAGTTCTTGCAGATTATCCCATCAACCATTTTCGCTAAATCTGAAAATAAATTTGGATGTGATTCAAATTTAATTATTCTGTGATTTTTAGCATGCAATAGGTTATATTTGTAGTTTGACTATTTCCTTATTATCAATTAATATATAAAAATAAATTTAGAAAATACCAAAATGACTAACGCGTGTTGTTGGCGAATATAGCAGCGGGATAACACATAAGTGCAAAATTTACATTTGGCTGCTCTCTTATTCTGGGCAATTTTTTTAACGGCATGATAAGCTCCAAAAAGTAATAGTTTTTTTACAAATCTTTTTAAACCAGTTAAATGCTATTAACACTTTTGATAATTATATTATTTATCAAGCAAAATTGTTTTTTTTTTCATGCATCATAAGCAGAACGAGATTCAAAACAATGATGAAAATAGCGTTTTCCTTCGATCGCCATTACGCGTCAAAAAGAATATTAATGGCAACCACAGAAACGAAGAGAAATTGAATGAAATTTCGTCGTTTTTCTATTGCAATGCAATATACAATAATGAAAACAAATCTGCACAACTTTTACATTCTATCAATTCTTGCACTTTTTTCAGAAATCAAATAAAATTTTATTTGATAATATTCCAGAATTTGATTACATTAATACAAACTTATATAACTTTTTTTAGCAGCAAAAAATTGTTCTTGTGATTCACTTTATTAAATATATCAAGAATATAATCATTGATCTTGTAAATTTAACTGACGTCACAAAGTAAGATCAGAAAAAAATGGAAACAGGAGATAAGAGGTTATGTCCTTTTTATTGGTTTCCAAACCAATATTATACTAGGACAAGGGGTAAATTGTTTGCAATTGTTGCTAAGTTAATGATCTAGTTTAGTTTTAGTCTAAGAAAAAGGCAACTTGGTTTTTTTTTTAATTTTTTTAATTTTTTAGACATAATATGGCGACTGTATGAAATGAAGTTTAAAAAATGTCTATTAATAAATTAGTCTGGTGCTTGATGACAACTATTTTTTAACATGTTTTGAAAGTCTGGAAAAGATAGGACAGGGATTTTAATGAAAATAGGATTCCATCTATTACTATTTACACAGGTACCATAATCATTTAGGAATATATTTCAGTTTCAATAAAATTACTGCATGAAGAGAGAGGCGTTTTATCAACAGAGATCTGTCAGGTATAGTTGATCAGTAATTCAACCTAATTTTCATTTTAGCTCTGATATACTATCTTCATTTTTATCTATTATACTGTTTTTTAAATTTATTACTTTTTTTGTTTTTCACTTATACATTTGCTTTTTTTTGCCAGAATAAAGGAATTGAAGTTATTTCTTCTCCAAACAGATATATTGATGATTATACTCAAAGAGAATTTCTATGAGCTATTTGTTCCGAATTTAATTTTCATGTGAATTGCATGTAAATCTAATCAAAATACGAATAAATTTAAATGTTTACGTATCATGGGTTTCACAAAGGCGACCAGCCTGTGTAGGGGTCAGGGAACTGACCTTGCATCAGAAAGGTTCAGGGCTCGAATTCCGCGCAAGGCATTAACGTTCTTTCATTCTCCGTGCTATCTGTCCTTACTGTGGGAGCAACGTTGGACCACCAAATATGGTGCCACCGGAAAGAGTGACTAACAAATCTGCCCTTCAGATGCCTGTATGAAGAAAGGTCATTCTCCAGGTGGGCAATAGAAAAAAAAGGTTTCACGGGAGTTATATTTTTTTTACCGAGGGAAGGAGTATAACAAGCGAGGAAGATGCTCAAGCATCTAGTGATACGGAGTAAAAAGCGAGCTCGAATCGCATTGTGAAAGAAACTCGAAAGCAGTTCAGAAGTTGAAGAGCGCAGTGTGCTGAGATGTATGACCCCCTAGTTTTTAACTCTCACTGAATTTGCTTCTGTCTTTCTTATTGCTTTACTTTTTTAATTTTAAATCAAGCTTGTTTTCAGAACTATAAAAAAACATTATGCGGAATTTATAACCATTTCGCAAAATTTATTATAATTCTGAGCTAGGATCTAAGGCCCTTCATCACTGTTGATGACCAACCCCGATAATTGCTTCGAAATAATTGTTGTCTCTTGGCATGTAATACTTTTTTTTAAATAAAGTTGTAATTAGTCACTTAAAGTACAGTCCTTATAAAGCCCATCAACCACCGATCCCCAACCATCACCCCTAGTTTTCCAAAAATTTAAGTAGACACTGTATCAGATTTATTGGTCTGGTTTTCAAAATAACATTCTTAATGCAAGAAAACAGAAAAACACACTTTACTTTTATTTATATTGAGTTATTGAACACATTTATCAAGTAGCCCACCCTTGGCGTTGACTACAGCCCTGTTTGAATCATCCGTTTGATTAATAGAACCAAAATTTGACAACGTATCTAACTCTAACAACTTTTAAGAGCCTTCTATAGATCTTTCGTGTTTACCGGCATCTACTTGCAGACCTTCTTGTCCCATTCATCCCACAAGAGTTAGACCAGATCAAGAGACTGTGGTTGCTACTCCGATTGGAATCAAATAATTGAAATTTAGATTCGTCAGTCGAGACGACCCTCCTCTGACATTGTGCTTTGGCCATTTTTTTTATGCTTTTTTGCCCAGATGCACAATTTAATTATTTGCAGCTCATAGAAGTGGGTTCTTTATCTCAATCCTAACATCAAATCTGCAATATTATACGATCTTCTTGAAAATCATTGGTGTGTTCAGATGCATTTATGCTTTAAAAATGTGTGTGCTTACACTCTTGCCGATATATTAAATACAATTTGTTTTGTGCATGCATCTCATTTCGCAGGAAGCTGATCGAATTTCCTGATAATGTAACGAATCTCTTTAACTGTTTTTTAAAATAATATATTAAACTCCGACAAAAAATATTAGTTATAAAGCGGTCAATAAATTTTGACACTGATGAAAATAAGTTTATCTTAAAATGTAGCGTATTATAGTAATTTCATAGATATTATAACAACAAAAAATTCTTTTAGTCTTAAACTCAATATTGAACAAAACAATCAAAATCCAAAACGAAATAATAGCAAAAACAGGAGGAATAAATAATACCGATAAATACGTTTTAATTCAGGGTAATTTAAGATATTTTATACACCATCTATATAAAAAACAACCTCTGCATAAAGTCTTGTTGTTTTCTGATGACTTAGAAGAACGTGACTATTTCTTTTTATTCAAATCTTTACTCTATAATGCCTTACTCTTTAATGTGTATTTATGGAATTTAAACATCTTAATTTCAGATACCAAATTGCTTCGATGCATAGTGCACCCAAAAGCGGGACAACTGTCACTACATGCAAACGATTTTTTTTTTCCATCAAGAACAAACAATATTGAAAAGTAAATCTAAAGATGATGCAAACAACAAAAAATTAAATAAAAAATGGAAATAAATGCAATAGAATCATCGACGGAAATTAAAGCAATCCTTGCAAATACTGCCCCTTACCGTTTGGAATAAATTCAATTGGAAAACGATGTATTTATGACTTCTATTAATTTCTTCATGATGTCAACTAAGCGTATATAGAATTTAAAGATATAAAACTGGATCATACCATGTGATTTTCTGGCTAATAAAAATGCACCGACAACAATGAAAAATTATGTTATACAATTTTGTTTTTATGTTATATAGAGATTTAAAGCTCGTATTTGAAAAATATTAATCAAAGCAACAATAATTTTTGATATATGTACGTTCCCATTTCTGATTGGTAGGTTGATACATTAAAGGCGCAAACTTTTCTTATTGTGAACTACTTCATTGGATCTTGCGTCACCTTCATTCAATTTTTTATATAGTTAGAAACATGTATTTTATTGAAATCTTTTTTTCCATCTTTTTTCTTCAATTTAAAATAAGTGTGTTTTCAGTATTGAACAAATAATTAATAATGAAAAAGTATACTCTAGAAATTTAAAATATTTTTATTGCCTGCTAACGTGATGCCATTCAGTCAATTTTAATAAAACCGTAATAATTTGCTATAAATGTAGCTGTTAAAAAAGTTGTTACAAACGTTATTATCAGATTGGTCCAACTAATATTATTGTTGATAACAAGAGTGTTATTAGTCATCTTATTTTCAGCAGTGTTAGCTGTCTTCTCCATATCGAGTTCTTTGCGTATCGTGATATTGTTTGGATAGCATGATTCGTTAGACGTTAATTCTGTATTAGTGGTAGATAGCTCTTTATCGTTGAAATCACGTTGAGGTGGAATGATGCTCTGAATTGTTATTCTTTTAGGAATGTCTTTTCGAACAGAATTCTTGATTTTATGATTATTCTGGAGGAAACCAGAGTCGTCTCCAGATTCTTTCCATAGTTTGTGGGTTTTAATTTCTCCCCATGTGACTCTTTTCTTACAAATATTTTTTGTAGTTTTATTCTTCATATTGTCTTATTACTCTATGATAATAAAAAAAATAGATCAATTTTAAATTGATTTGCATCGAAGCTGTATCGATAGACAACGAGGCACATTGGTTTAATTAGAAACGCTAAATATATAATTCACGCGGCATCTACATGGTTACCATTTCTTTCCTGTGCGGCACATTAAAAAAAACGAATATTATTTAAGCACTAAAGTGAGTCAATAAAGTTTTCACCCTCAATGGCTATCGGATTTTTGCGTACTGAGATACATACTTACGGTTTGTAGGGTGGACTTCGAAAATGTCAAAAGATTGATACTACATATAGATAAAGTTACGAAAGAGATAAAAAAAAAGTTATTTCCTTAAATAACGTGCCTTTTTTCAACAGAGTTTGATTTCGTAATTCATGGAAGATAGCCGAAATTAAGAAAATATGGTTCTAATAATCTATGATTCTCTTACAGTCAGGTTGGAAAATGTTTGTGAGTTTTTTCTTAAATGTCAATTACACTTTTTACGTAATTTGATGTAGGTTCACAACTGAATAAATCAATATTTATTGTATATACCAGCGCTTTGCATAGATCCAGAACTCTATATGAGATTTAAAAGAATGCTATACCGATTTAAAAAAAATGGTTTATAATCGCTTGCAGAAGAATTATTTTTAATTAAAAAAGGAAATATTTTCTTATCCATTTTATTAGTGATCCTCAGCATTTTGAGAGAATTTATTTGAATCAAATGAATATAAAAAGAGATTTGGTTCAAAAAGATGGCACATGTTAATTGTACATCTTTCGATTTTCGCACAAATCAGAAAACTGCCACTCAGTGGTAAAAACAGAAAAAAAAACTGAAATTAAAAAAAAGGAAAACTTTTCTTTACAGTAATTTATGCTACTTTTTTTATACACAAACGTCCTAAATATTTTTTCCCCGAAATTATTATATCCATAAAAAAGGAAATATTTTCTTACCTTTTATTCATTAGCGATCCACAACATTTTGAAAGAATTCATTGGAATCAAATTAATATAAAAAGAGATTTGGTTCATAAAAATTACACACGTTAATTTTACATATTACGATTTTCTTGCTAATCAGAAAACAACCACACAGAGGTAAAGACAGAAAAAAAAACTAAAATAATTTTACAGTAATTTATGTTGCTTTTCACACACAAATTATAGCATTATTTTCGTAAATTATTAACAAAAAGAAATTTCAAAAAATGGCATTTGTGATTGTAACTTAAGTACTGTAAGTAAGACGGTAGGATTTGGTGACACTGTATATGCAAAAAAAGGATATACATACTGCATTATAGTATGTATATCGTTTCCCTTTTTATATCCCTCTTATGTCCTTATATATTCTTTGTGTGTCCCTATTAGTTGAAAGAGAGACTCGAATTTGCCCTCTTTTTTTTTCTCTTGGCCAGTTTTAACTTACCAGCAGTAAAGAAGCTACTAATCGGTATAAGGGGAAAAACAATAATTGAGAGTGTTTCGTCCATTCATAGTGAAGACATTATAGGACCAACCAAAACCAGAGAACCAAAGATAAAACACATGATGATATATTCATACTTTGACAAAAGATGCTTATTACCAGAACCAGAATCTAAGTTTTTGTAGAAGAAAATTCAGTTACCATTGATTTAATGATTTATTCCTTTTTTAGGAGACACTAATGGTTATTTATTCTATTCTATTTCACTTAATAAATAAAATAGATAAGTTTCTATGTTCTAACTTTGAAGCTAATGACCTAAATGTTTTGTTGAAAAAGGAGTAGTGTACTTGTTTTCAGTACATTAACAACAGTTACCAAGATTGAAAACAATGATCTCTCGAAAATGAGTTGAGTTATAAACGTGGTTTTAGTTTTGTTCAATACCGAATAGAAATTTACACAAGAGACAAAATTTACACTGATTCAATTTTTTTTGAAATTCCAATTCGATCCAATTTGTTCCGTGCATCTGAGGAAGCAACGTACGCAAAAAAAGGCATTTATATTTTTTCGGCAGAGAATGCTTACAAATGTGACAACGCCTGGGAAATTTGCATGACGGATTAAGCATAGTGTGATATGCAAGCGATAACATTTATAGCACATTCACGTGAAGCAGGCAGCAGTAGTGGCACAGTCTAATGCGAATAAAAGCAGGTGTTTAATAGCAAGTTCCTTCATACTCAGTTTGTCTTTAAATATTATTTTCTGTTTTAAACGGTATTGTAATACTTCGTGTACGAAGAAATATCTACTTGTGTCTGATTTTGGTTAAGGAATGATGTCTACCGAGATTACTACTTATCGTACTGTATTATTGCTACTCGCATTGTCTGAGACCCCATAACTATCCACAGAATAAGGAATCGTTAGGTTCAGGACGGTCAAGCGGAATGAGGTCAGGTAATGCTGGATTTAAGCGGGCCAATAGCCAAGATGACGATATCTTATTCACATGGTCACAAAAAGTTGTGCAACCAAATTGCGAAGCATGAGTGTGGAAATAAAATCGTTTGCAAGAGAAAAAAATTGTGTTCGAATAGTTCGTTAACGCTTGAAGTAGTATGGATTGTCAGCGTGGTAACCAATATCTGTGCTGTCTTCGAAGCTGCATCACAGATAGGATCAACTACTGTATTGTGATAGATGACAAACCTCTATAAACAAATGCTGGGTCTGTATATAGAGCCATGATGATATCATACGAGTTCATTGGGAACTCACAGTGAGCATCATTGGAAACTCACTTAGCTAAATTGCATTCGACACCTACTGGTTTAACAGCAGCAAGAATTTTAATTTGTATTATTGAATATGTGTTTCACTGGCCTCCTCTTTCTATTCCCATTTGGCATTTTGAAATCCAGCCATTACATTTCTGACGTGCTAATTCCCTTGTCTGTTTAACCCTCAAGGCCTCTCTACTACTTTATTTCATCAGGATAATGGACTACAACCCGGAAAGTCGGAACAGTATCGGAAATACTGTTCTGACCTTACTTGATGTAATACAAACTCGGTAGCACTGTGTGAATGGTTGCCGAGTGACTGCCATACTCACCAATTACTACTGCCTATAAAGTGTTGCATAAACTAGATGCAGCATTGTCTGAAGTCCTCGAAAATACCACACGATATTTGTTTGAGTTCATGTAAATAAATGCTGTGATTTCTGTCAGAGGTAACACTTTCGGTTACTAATTTTTCAGAATAATTTAATCACTTGCTCTTCGTTCTATGATAATGAATGTGTTCAGCAAATAGCATTCTGTTATTTGCTTTTATTACTGGTGTAGCAATTTTAAAACCCAGCCACGTATTATAAGTTTAATATAGGTCGTTAAAACGTGTTTAACAAAACAAAATATTTTTATAGTTATTTGATACATTCGTGATGCATAAATTGTAAAAAAAAATGGATTATTGTATTTCAAGGCTTTTAATATTTTAATAAATATGCTTGGGCTAAGATTTTTAAAAAAAATCATTTTCCCTAAATCGGAAATACATTTTTTTTCTCTATAAAATATATTTTTTAATGATTTTGAAGAAGTAATTAATTTTATTGATACCGATCGCTATTATACGAGAATCAGTAACTTTTCATTTTTCTTTAGTTTGTGGAGAGTTTAATTTCTTATCTTGGTGAATGAGTTGCATCAGATTATAACAACTATATTTTTAACAACTATAAAGCTTAAAGCCTATAATAGTTTTTAATTTGCAAAAATCTAAAGGTACTCATCCGTAAAAGGAGGCCGTTGGCGATGGCTACATTCATTTCGCCAAATCTAACACCAATCATGATAATCGCTCTCTATAGTTTGTTATAATCGGATTAATCAAGGGATGTGAAAGTCATTCCTTGGTTTACCTTACACTGATGTTTTTTTTAATTTTTTTTTAAAGTTTAAGTGCCACTTGCCTGATATTCTCTTCACCAACGTTTTTGTTACCCAACATTGATTTTTTAAGCTTAAGTGGCATTGCCCTTTGTATTTCCCATTCTAACCGTTGAGGTAAATGAATTCACTCACATTCTTAACGGAACAGTTCCAAAAAAACATATAATAATTGTAAAAAATTTAAATTATATACATCTAAATATTTTCTTCAAAAAAGAGTGAATATTTTAATACAGCACTTTGGGTAAAAGTTTGCAAAAGGATTCTTCTGTGATTTTGGCAATTCCTAATGTTCTTGCAGAAAACAAGGAAAAGAATTTAAAAGTGAAATTTTCTAACAATAAGAAACAAAGATAAAATTAATTGGAAAATAGAAATTTCATATATAGTAAAAACTCAGAACTAAATTGTCAATTCAAGCTGTTTTCTATTTTATACTCAAACCGCGTATTGATATTTTTTAAATAAAATCAGTTATGAGAAACACTCCTGTCTTAATCATTAATAATATATGTGACTTATTATTGTACCTATCATAAGCGATGCGAGAAATATTTTTAATAAGTAACCAAATATCATAAATATTTTATTTACCTGATTTTGGTCCAATTTTAACGAAAGATAAAGGTTTAAAAGAAAAATTTAACTAAGCAATAAAAATTAATTTGAATGAAAATTTTGGAAACTTCAATATGTACTACTACTTCAATATGTACGGCTACTTTTTTTTAAGATTTCCTCCAATGTAACACATGCTTATGGTTAACCTTATTTAAAAATATTTAAAAATGAAATAATTATTATGGAAAATTTTCCTACTGCTGCAAAAAAGATTGGAGAAAAATTAAAAAAAGCATGATTCTTAAAATTATTTAAAACATTTATTGGTTTGAATGAAAAAAAGCATTAAAAAAATCTTAGTTTTAATAATTAAATATATAATTATTACTGACATTATTACTACGACTATAGCATGTGTCATATTATAGACATTGCCCTAATATCATGTCACTACTATGACGATGTTATAATGCTGGTTCTTGAAATAGTGGCTTGGAAGTCGATGATTACAACTTTTTTTAAGGCCTAACGTTAGTTTTGGGAGAGATAATTTGAATTTTTGAAAATTTCATTTAATGTAATGCTATTTTTTTTAAACATTGCAGCCATTTGTTATTGAAAACTATAATTTTCAAAGTCTAATGATTTCACTGCTCATGTTTGTTTTATTTTGCTACATCGGCTGTTTTATTTAGTAAACGTGGTTATTTCAGTTAAATTCTTCTTCTCTGGTTTGTCGACCCTGGGTGGGCCCTGGCCTTCTCTAGGAGTTTCCTTTTATCTGATTTCCTACAAACTCTGTTTGGTGACTGTTCGTGATTTTCAAAGTGTTAATGTCCTTCTCAACACTTTCGATCCACCTAAGACGTGGACTTCATCTGCTCCCATAGGTTTTGATAAAAATATTTTCTCGCACTTTCGGTCTTCCTGTATTCAGATTATATGTCCAGCCCATTTTAGTCTTTGTATTTTTGTGTACTTGATAACATCAGGTTCCCTTAAGATTTTACACAGCTCTGAGTTAGTTTCTAATTGTTAAAAATAGCTTCTTATTTGGTTTGGAAAAACTAAATCAAGCATTTAAAAACAGGCTATAGAAAAAGCGCTATCAGTTGACTTTTATCCAAAAAAGACGTTAATTTAAAAGTGTAATAAAATGCAGGTAATTAGGAAAGTCAGCCTCTTGTTCACGGTGATCGGTAATGCCATTCCCCTCAGATTGTTTCCCTCAAACATTACATACTAACATACTTACATTACATAACATACTAATTTATTTTAGTTGAGCTTTGTATGAATTTTTGAACTCTTTTTAAAATAAAGTTCTAAACATTTTCAATATGCAGTTACGGATGCTTAATTTTATTGTTTGGATACAACACTTTTAAGTTATTTATTCTTACAAGTTACCATGAAATAATAATGAAAAAAAGATAAGAAAATGGCTAAAAAATCAGTAGCAATGGGCAAAATAGAGAGGTAGTATTCCGAGGCAAAAATTAGAATTTATGTTGAATCAATGAGCAACGTCATTCAACATAAGTAGCATGAAAATGGGCTAACCTGAAATTAATAAGTCCTCACTTACTCCTTGCCTTTTTTTATAAAGCTATTTATGTTATTATTTGCCAAATAAATAGTTATTATTTTCTTTTTTACAAAAAGTGAGACACCTTACTAAGAAATTATTTTTAGTGAAAATTTTTGCTAACAATAAGAAAAGAAATGTTGCATTTTTATGTTTAAAGAGCTTTATCTGCACATCAACAATTTGTTGTATTTATACGTAGTTTTGTGTGTCTTGGTTGGAAAAAGAAAAACGAAACTTAACGTAACACAATATTGGCACCATAGCAACAAAGAACTCGTTATATTTCTGCCTACAGAAAATCAAAAGATAATATTTATTTACTAATTTTGATTGATTATGCGATGAAATATCGATTGAATATGAATTTCTAGTAGTATTATAAGAGAATAAATTATGCTTGTGGCTAAGTCGTCGAAGTAATTTTGTTTAGTCATCAAGTTCGGTTTAAACACTATTTTTTTCAGAAAATAGTTAACATTTTTACCAGTAATCAATTAACTTTGCGATAGCAAAACGTTGCGAAATTCTGACTGCAGTGTTCAGGAAATGATTGAAACTTGCTTAGTCGTCAAGTACGAAAGGTACTTTCTAATTGTTTTTACAACCAGTTCTTTCTGTAACGCATCAAAACTTTAAAAGGTACCATAAATTTAAGTAATAATGAAACTTATAATTATTCATTGTTATTTTAGATGGCAGGAAAGGAAGAGCAAATTTCAGGAAATGATACCAAATTGTTTCCAAATTAAACCAGTGCATATTTAATAGGGATTAAAACGAAAAATTAATATTTTAAAACGAAATGTTGAAATCAATGTTTTAGAACATACAATTCAAGAAACTGTGGCATTACTTGTTTTCAAAAATATTTAAGTGTAAAAGTACTTTAAATTATTATATTTTAACAACATCGAACAAATCTGGTTTAGCAAAGTAACAAACATTTACTTGGCATAAAGTACATTATTGGCGAAAATCCATATTGTTTGGAGCCATTTTTTGGTTTCAACGAAAATGGTTGACATGATTTTACACAAGTCCCTAATGCATTAATTACCAAATGAAACTTATAAAAATTGCAAGTTTTTAAAATTGTCACAGGGAAATCTATTTATCTTAAATCGTTATCTATCACTAATTTTGATTCCACTTATTTTAAATAATGTAGCGATAAATTCATTCATAATATATTTTCACAATCAGATTGATAATTTTAATTCGACGTTGATTGTTATTTGAATCAAACTGATTACTCAAAAACGGATTCTGTTGATATCTTAGGAATTCATCCTTCTTAATCAATAGAATTCTCTATAGTCTTGTGCACATAATTATTTGAAGCAATAAACACCATTCCTTAACTGCTTTGAATCGTCTGTAGAGATGCAAGCGGTTGTTTCAAATACTTCTGGGATATGTTACGCTATTTATCCATTTGTTAGAGACTAATATATTTTGCTCGATTGATTGCTTTGTCTAACAATTAAAGTGAATGAAATTATCCAGTTGTTAAATTAAATAAGATTAGAAACTATTTCGAAAGAATTCCACACGTTATAACTCTTATCAAGTGTTTATTGTCTACACACCTGTCTACTCATTAGTATTTTACGTAATACCATTTCACTTTATTTGATATATCAACACTTTATTACTTTCGTGAAAAAAACAATCTTCACAGTCTTTAACATTCTATCTATATACTAGCAAACGCATTAGTGTTTCGCATAATATCGAGAAATTGAGCCGTGATGGTTCAGGAAATAGACCGTTCGCCTTCCAATGAGGTGAACCAGGTTCGAATTCCAGCAATGGCAGGTCTATACGAATTCCGCATTCGGTTTGCACCGACCTATGTGCTGACATAAAATATCCTCAGTGGTAGATGGATCATGGGTTAGAGTCCCTTGCAGTGTGAGGTTTTCGTAGTTTTTCTCTCCATGTAACGCAAATACGGGTTAGTTCTATCAAAAAGTCCTCCATAAAGGTATATTTCTCCCAATGCTTGGTACAGGAGTTTCCTTATCTTCAAGATTGGGTTCAAAATTGCAAAGCTACGGAGTTGAACATTAGTAGTCGTAAACCCTAAAATTTGCTCGGTTCTTAAACGTTGGTTATAAAAAAAATATAGACAAATTGACGGAATAGTTAAATTAAATAAAAATATATTCTTAGGAAGTATCGACGTATCAAAGCACAACACGATATTTTTCTTATTTATCTAGTATCGTGATATTTTAACTTTGATATCACCCAACAATTACAGGCAAGTAACACATCAATAATGGTGATAAAAAATGAAAAAAATAATTACTCTAAATAAAAAGAAATAAAACGAAAAGAATATTTAAAGCTTTCAAAATTATTTTAATAATTTCTTTGTCTAATGCAACGTACAATAAACTTTAGTTTTAACACTTTCCTGTTTTATACTTTCTATTTCCACAATTCAATGAGAACTTCTCTTAAACTAGAATTTTCAGAAGATGGTGAAGTATATATTTCACAAAAATACATGAAAGTAAGAATGTAAAAATAAAGATTTTAACCGTTTTACTGCCTCGAAATAAAACTAAATACAAGGAAAGAAGAGCTTCCGTAATGGGTTCTAGCTTTAAAATTGGACTACTTTACACGAGAAAAATTTCAAAGCATTTTTACGCGACGTGTCAATGGTACTCTTGGGACAAAAGTATGAAAGTACTTTTATTTCTGGCAATTTTAGTGGTACTATTGTTCTTTTTTATCAACACTTGGCTAAAAGCCTAACTTAATAGAGTTTTTTGTTTCCTGAAGTAAAGCATTTATAAAGAAAAATAACGGTAATTTTTTGTTAGAACCATTAAACTGGAAAGGGAATCTTTGCCAACTTCATGCGAGTTTTTATTACTCATATAGAACTTTTTTGTTTATATGATGTTTATTGCTAAGGTAAAAGAAAAATAGCCATTGTATATATATATATATATATATATATATATATATATANCATGTAAAAACAGATAATAAAATAAAATAAAAAGAAAAAATAAAAGAAAAATAAAAAACATTAAAAAGGGGGACTATAAAGCGAGTAGCAAAGCGAGTATATATATATATATATATATATATATATCTTGTCAAAAAAGTTTTTTTTCCCCAGAGATAGAGAATTGCCCTTTCAATGTTTTGCTTATTATACTTTATGTTATGCATCATATATTATGTTTTAAGTCAGATATCATCTATAATTATAACTTATATCTGAACTTATAACTTACACCATAAGTATTCGCTATACTTAATCAAACTTGAATACTACTTATTTCCCTTCTTATAATTAGAAAAGGTAGTATCGGCCGATAAATATATATCCCTGACTACTTTAATATGGTTCATGCAACATACTTGACTCACAGACTTCTTGACTTAGGCATGAACCTTAGTACTAAAAATTATAATACATAAGATGCAGCCCAAATAACTTTCGCGATAAAATTTAGAAATTTTCAATTTAGAAATTTTTTTATTCAGATTTCTGTGGGTATAATACATTAGCATTGTATGAATAAAAGGAAATATGAAATAATTTTCTTTTAAAAAAAGGGGGAAACCTGAGAGACAAAAATTAACCTTTTACAAAATCACATAGCTTTGTTATTTTTTTTATTTTTTCATTATTCTTGCATTATTAAAATTCAATTTAGGTCATAGACTAAGCATTTGACATATTTTTAACATTAAGAGATTTTACAGAAAATAGTGAAATTTATATGACAAGAAAGGCCAAAAATTGCAATTAATTTATTTTATTTTAATTGTAAAATACAAAATAATTATTTAATTTATTTGTCCGTAGTCTTTCCTGACATATGTATAGAAAACATGAAAGCAAACTTTCTTGTGATTCCAAATAAAGTATTTTAAGATTTTGCATTTTGAAAGAACGAAAATAATCGAAAAAGTACTTTTGAGGAAAAGGGCAATGAGTAAAGAGTTATCTATTTAATAACTAAATTAGATGGGTTTTTTTCTCTCTGTTTTATTTGACATAGTAACAAAACTCAATAGTTAATAGTTTTATTTTATATAAAACAAAAAAAAGACATTTTATGTCAAAATTGTCATTAAAAAGGTAGTAGGGTATTTTAACTATTTAGATTTTATATGTGTAACTACTAACTTTGGACTTTTTTTAAAATTAACGATACTTGTAAATAAGGCAGTTTTAAAATTTATAGAGTAAGCTTTCATTAGATTTTAAATCAGGACTCTAAGCTAGGTAAAATCCTCCTCATATCTTTAGAAAAGACAGAATGAGTATGCAATTTCAACTGTTTTAATAAGATTCTCACACAACATACTTGACTCCCAAAAGATTTAAACACACTGGATGACGAAAAGTGACGCTTTGCTTAACCGCTATTTAAATTATGGCTTTAGAAGTTCAGCGAAAATTTTGAAGCAGAATCAACGCCTCAGGAAAGTCACTAATGAAATATTTAAGCACGCGTGTCCTTGCAAATATGAAGTCCGCTTGTTGCCTCCAGAGAAACAGTGTATCTTTATTGTAGTCGTACTCATTTATTTAAGATATGGATTGCATATATACAACATTTAGTAGACCAACTAAGCTAGTTTATATATGGTTTTTTAATAAGTTTTAATCTAAGGGATTCATATAGAATAATTAAAAAAGTTACCAAAAGTATATATTTTCATGAATGTTATTTAACTTAAGAAGCTGTAGAAAAAGTGGATTACATCGTATATCCATGTGCATGAGTCAACCTACTTTGTTTGATTACGAGATTGCAAATTTCTGGAACATCAGATATATAAGTCGACCGCTGAAAAAAGATAAATATGAAAAATTATAAATTTAAAAAAAAACGTAAAAATATATTAAAATATAAAACAATTATACGACAAAATTTTCTCAAGTAAACTTTTTTTTCACAAGGCCTTATTTAGATATGAGACATTTGCCCTCAAATAAAAATATTATGAGGCGCCCCTTCAAATACACTATAAAAAAGTTTGAATCAAAATAGGGTAAAATGTACCGGCACTCGGGGTCCCGGTACTTTTTATGGTAAAATTCGTTTTTTCCAGAACATGTTAAGGAACAAAATTCAGACATACTGTAAAATCCCTGAATCACTCTAATTAAATAAATAGTACTGTAAAAATTGTGGTATAATATTTTACGGGAAAAATGGATTTTATAAGAAGAAAAAAAAATTAATGAGTTTTTGAGATAATGCTTCTAAGGTTCCGGTACTTTATACCAAAATTTGTTCTGGAACTTTTTAAAGTTTAAACTCGCCTTAACAGCCATTGTGAGGGGATCAGTTAATCAGAATTATCTTACCGTTATTGTCATTTCATAATTTCTTAGACAGTGTGGAATTTCGAATTCTTTGGACATGGGAGAAGGGAAGTTTTTTGCAAGACTCAGCAGATCAAAATGAAATAATGTCCATGGCTGAGTGGGACACGTAGGATGACACTGCTAACGTTATTGAATCCGATACAGATGATGTTCCGGAATTTTAACGTTTGTAACGCTATGGTTTGTTTTAATTGTGTCATATTTTTTAAAAATCTTACCTTTTTTTAGTCTAGTTTCAGTAACGACCTTTTTTAGTCTAGTTTACCTTTTTAAAATATTATTTCTAAGAAAATCTTTATATGTAACGAAAATAGGATGAAAGAAAATGTAAAATTAACTAAAAGTAAAAATGTTAAATGAAAAAATCACGGCGTGAGAGAGTTATCTTAAATATCTTTGTGATTGCTTCACGCTAAGATTGTTTTTATCTTATTAAAAACTATGTATAACATAATAGTCTGAGTCAACTTTTTAATTTTTTATGGAAACTGTATTTATTTTTTCCTTTGGTATGAATTTTTAATTTTTGAGAATTTGCGTTAAATGGTTTAAGGTTTCATATTTTAGTTTAATGTATCGAAATAAATTTTAAATACATATTAATGTTTAATAATAATCTTTCTGATTCTAGTTGCACATTAGTAGTTTGTTTGCATTAAAAGTGACGCATATTAAAAATATTTTCTAGTTTTCCACCATAAAATATTTTTCATATTTTTTTTTTCTATTCCCCTGATTTTGTAGCACAATTTAATCAATTTAAATCTATTCTGTTGTCGAAATCTTTTCATGGCGTTTTTCATTTTAGTTCTTGCTTTCATTTAAATCAACGTACTATACCGAAAATTTTTCTACTGCAATAACAATAGCTTTTTTCTTCAGTTTTTTGACCTAAATACCATAGAAAAGTTCAGCACAATCCTATTCTAGACATTTATATAATTTTTCGGTTTAGTATTTCAGTGGTTAAGTGCGTGATATATACGACACTTTATGCACTTACAATAGTGATGCAAGCACGCTCTTTAGGTTGCCCTAAATAATCGAATAATAAAGCTATAAATAAATATTTTATGAATTTATCTTGTTTTGTGATTGTCTTATCTTAAGATTTTCAATCAATAAAATCTCAGACAGAACGCCAATTTGGAAATTTTTCGCATCATTCATTCGAAGATTTGTTGCTTTTCAGAAAAGAAAAGGAAAAATTTAATTTAATTTAGCGAAAAAAATTGATCTTGGCTGATAAGATCTGTAATTTAATTTTTGATGAAGTACTCTGTCTTTCAAAATGACATGATTTACAAGCCTTTGCATTTCTGTAACTTCAAGTTTATTTTTAATATTTGGTC
Source organism: Parasteatoda tepidariorum (assembly GCF_043381705.1). NCBI lineage: Eukaryota > Metazoa > Arthropoda > Arachnida > Araneae > Theridiidae > Parasteatoda > Parasteatoda tepidariorum. The sequence goes on along the minus strand of NC_092207.1, from coordinate 40,620,877 downwards.
AACTAACATAGCTTTTATCTTCATGGTTAGTTTTTAATTAAAGTACGTAAGCAATACATACTAGGTATATGCATGCACATAAAAATAATACTTGAAAAGTACAAATAAATTAGTAGATACGAAAAATCGCTAATGTGTAACAATTATAATTGTATCAGTGCTATAAAGGTATGGGATATTTAATTCTTATCTTATTATTTCTGTTCTGTCTAAATTTATTTCTTATCAGAAGCATCAAGAACTTCTGGAAGTGTTTTCTTTGCGTAACATAGTTTTTGAAACTTTTCTGGTTTTTGCCCATTAATATATTCAATAAATATGAAATATTTATCTTTGATACATTATTTAAACTGTCGAAACATCAAAAATTAATTTATACAATGAATAATTTATTTAGTATGAATGGAGCCAAAGTACAATAAAACTTTAGAAGAATAAAAAAGAAATCTATAAAAAATTAACAAACACCATGCTTTACTTCGTCACGTATTAATATTCAACGACGCTTTCCTTCATAACTTCAAAACCCAGTAACATGTAATAACCGAATCTTTAAGACTGTTTTGGCAACCGAATAATATTTCAAAAACTGCCATGCCCTTTTCCGCATTTTCGACGTCGTGAGGGTTTCTATAAAATATGATCAGCATTTCTATTTGAATATTTTGCTGATTCTGCAAGTTATGCTTTACATTTTATCTTCCTTATTTATATAGAGACACTTTTCCATTTTTTTATATTGAGACGCCATTTTTCTCTGACTCAATATTTACATTTGACTTGTTATGTTACGTTTGTCTTGAACTTCGATGGACTCAATGAATTTGTTTGGCGTTCTTCATTGTTTTGTTACAATGACTTGCATTATTTTTGTATAGCTTTCTTACTATGTTTTCAATTTATCTAAGAATAAGATAATATGATGCAACATTTTGTTTGAAAAAAAAAGCAAAAAGCATTTCTCCGTTTCTTTATTGAAATAATTTTTGGAATGAAGTATACTTTTTTTGGCTTTAATTTATTATTTTGGTATGATGCTTCCAAAATATATCTTCTCCATTAAACATTAAAAATCTTCCAATTTGTAAAAATTTTTTAAATAGTGAAAGTTCTATTAGTTAGGTCATATATTTCTGTTATTTTTTGTGATTTAGTTCTCTTTGTCAAATCATTTAAATAATTACACCTTTTTTGAGATTTCATTATACATTTTTAATAATTAAGTATTTTCAAAAATTAGTTTATAAATATTGTTTAGTTATTATTTCTCTCACAATTTAAAGTTTTTTCAGTATTCTTCTGAAAGTTAGTGTTTATTGCCGATGAAAAAAAAAGTCAAAATTAAACCATTCAAAAAAATAAAGCAAGAGTTGAAATTGATATTGCAAAAATAAATTCTTAAATAGATTCGTGATTGCGATAAAGTATAAATCATTTACCGACATTTTAAGTGTAACTTCGATCATTCTATATCAATTAAGAACTAATCTCCCGTTTGTACACTAAACAGTACAATATAGTTAAGGGCACTTTTTTTTTGAAAAATATAAGTATTGATAATGTGAACAAATTGCATTTATCTGTACGGGATCTGAAGCTTAAATAAATGAGAAAAAAACAGCTTATATTTTTGATTTTAGTTTGGTTATTTCTTAACACACAGAACTCATTCAATCATAAATAAAATAAAAACATTTTGATAAGTGTAAATAATATCATTAAAGTATATAAATATTATTTGCATTAAAATATCATTATTTAATCATTTTTAAACATTTAAAAATATTAAAGATACTTGATTAATCTTACATTAACTTGCATTTTTCAAACAAAAATTATTTCATTCATCTAAGTACTTATCTCTTCTCATTGGCAAGTGACATGAAACATTTATGTGTACTGAGTCTTGTTTTAAAAATGTATAAAAAACCTTCTTAAAATTTTTCACTACAAAGTATTTTCTCTTACTTTTATCGTAATATTTAACGAGAACTTAACAGCACAGTTAGTTACTCTTCTTTTCTATTAAATTGAAGGAGACATAATTCTAGGAAGCAGTTTAGGTTCTTATTTTTTTAAGAATTCCTTGTTAAATCCTAGTTGTAATACTCTTATTATAATGATTAAGCCGAAAATGGTTTGAAAATTATAAACAAAACGTATTGTTGTATCATTTTAAATTGTAAATAGGCTCATGCACTCTTTTTTACTTTATTTCCTGATTGTTTTATGTTTATTTGCCTAATATTTTTATCTCTTTGAAGTTTTAAATCTTTGCTTAAAAGTCACTTACAAATTAAATATTCTAAAAGTGGAATTATATTTTACATTTTTAAAAAATATTTTTTAATTTATTTAGATGGATGCATTTTGACTATAAAGCAAAATAAATATTAAGCACTATTTAGCATTAACATTATTTAACCTTTTGTTCATTGCAAATAAACGGAGCTTAATCATTGTTAGCACCTATAAAGAAAGACATTCTGTAGGAACATATTTTCTTTGAATAAAAAGTTTCAAGTGTACAATGTACAGGAAAATAGTGAGGAAACATTACTTCAGGTTTTTAAGCTAACCGTTCGTGAAAAAAAAAGATAAATACATACAATACGAATCCAAAGACTTATACTTATCTTGACTTAAACTTTTTTGGTTTAGTTCATTTAGTTCTTTGGTTTCCTTTTTTCATTCTTCCTTTGATGTGCCTTTTTTGAATTTAAACTTTCACTTTTCGCTTTTTGAAACTTTCTTTGAAGGTTTTTGAAATTCTGGAATTTTTTTTTAAAATAGGACTGGGCATTTAAAATTTTTAGAAATAACTAATTTTGTTCTAAATCATTTAATTCATGTAGGTTCTTCTACAACATGCAATAAATGTATCAAATATGACGCTAAAACAGTATAAGTATTAAAGTCAGATTCTCTAAGCAGTTTTTATTTAAGTTTTTTCCCCTCACATATAACCATCGGGCACTGAGAGTTAGTTCTTAGGTACAATGAATAATCTAAAATGTATTCAATTAAATTAAAAAAATTAATTAATTTAAACTAGTGCTAAAGAACATGTTTTTTTTAGTTCAAAAACTAGCAATTGTACTCAAAAATATCGTGGAAACAACATTCTTGGGTTCTCAACAAATTTTTAATAAATGGGAAGATAAATTTACTGCTTTTGCATAGTTTTTATGCAGAATATTGCATTTGATGGAATATAGAGCAGCTCATATAATATCTTAAGCAAAAAAATCTATTAAAACTCATCATATCAGACAAACTATGCATAAAAATTCAAATAATACCTTTTTTGAAATGCCACATGGAGAAAAAAAATCTAGTAAAATTACCATGCTGCGTGATAATATGATTTCTAGTGAAAAAAAAAATAATTCTGTTAATAAGCACTAAAATATAAGGTAATTAAACCTATAATTATTTAAACCAATAGTAATTTTTCCGCTCACAGGGCAACTGTTTACCAGAAATTCCGGTTTTTAAAACTATAGTTAACGACATAACTGAAAAGTAAATTTTACCCAATAAATGATTTGTATGCCATTCTCTGATGTATTACGATAAAATTACTAAACTTTACCCCATTTGCCAAATTTTATCGCATATCTCTAAACCATATTTTATTGTTAATTTAACCAAATTCATTACCAAAGCTTTTTGTTGTTTCTATAGAGCTAAAAACACGGTGAGTTTTACCATATTTTTGTAGTTTTGACCAAAATTTTTTTTCTCAGTGAAATGAGTTACAATTAATTCAACAATTTACTAATTTTACATGGAATGAAATTTTCTAATTTTAACTCGCTGTTCTTCTCTCTGTATGAGATGCGTTGAGCAAAACCATATTCTGGTAATATTGACCATAATTTTTTCTCAGAGTAGAAAATACATCTTTGGGCTATTTTCTACATCATGGTAATTTGCTTTGTCTAGTTCAAAAACAGTAACAGGGCTGATACCTAATCTCCATAATATTTTAAAAAAATGACAGTTACATTAAAGCTGTTTTTGAAAGAATGAGGGAATCATTATAATCGATTTACTTACATTAATATATTTATCCAATTATTTAGACGTGTAATTTTTTTTTCAGTACAAAATGCATAATGACAGTTACTTCAAAGCTGTTTTTGGAAGAATGAGGGAATCATTATAATCGATTTACTTGCATTAATATATTTATCCAATTATTTAGACGTGTAATATTTTTTCAGTACAAAATGCATAATTTGGCCTCAATGTACTTTTTCAAAATTCCCAGCTATTAATTATTTATCTCCATAAGCAAATTCTTTCTTTCTAAGAATTTCTTTCTAAAGTTATAACACAGGCATATCGTTTTCGAAATTTACATTCTTTAATTCTAAGAAAAAATAATGATAAGTTATTGAAATATTTCATTTGCAAAATTAAACACATTTGATTTGAGAATAAAAACTTCTTCGAAAGAAAGTGCGTTTTATCTATGAATGTTTATGCCGTATCTCTTTATATTGATTCGAAACGTTCCTAAAATTTGAACATTCCTCCCAATAATTCGTTCTGTTGACGATTCCAGACTTGAAATTTCGTCCCGTAATCCCAAGTATCAAAATGAATTGGTAGTTTTCAAGATCTCTGGAGTATCGAGAAGCGGAAAATTTTCAATTCCCCAAACATATAAATAAATCATTGTCGATCGCAAGTGTGAACGAATAGCACGAAAGAGATTACGGGATTTCTCTGAAAACATCTGCTCTCTCACAAAGTGATTTCTTATGCTATTCGTTCGCTTAGAGATCTCCTTCAAACATGGTTGAAAACTTCTATTTATCACACAAAGAATTTTTGGAAAAAGAAAAAAAAATGGTCCCTTTCTACTTTAAACTGACTGGCTTTCAAAAGCAAGGAAGAAATTCATGTCAATTATAATAGAAAAAATTGATTTAAATTTAGAGCATTTGAAAAAGGCCTTATTTGAAAGCTTTATTAGAAAATATTATATTTGCATTTTGTTCACTTTATTAAATTTCGAGGAATTTTACAGAAACTTAGCAAACTCTTTATTGAGTTACACAAAATCTGTTCTATTTTATTGTAAATTTAATTAAAATTCGTGGTAATTGTTGAAAAAAATGCGAGTGTATCTTTATAATAAAAGAAATGTAAGCATTTTATGCATGGAAAACCAAACGAAGTAATATTTACGAAGACAAAAATTGTGGTGAAATTACCGTACTTTATGGCATTTCTGGGGAATGAAACATAATTCTTGTTAATAAAACCCAAAATATACGGTACTTTACCCAGGTACGGTAAACCCAAAATATACCAACCATTTTGTAATTTTTTCATTCATCGTTGTTTATTTACGTCACCGTAGAGCTGCGCACTGAGCTATTAGCGACAGTTTGAGAAACATCCCTGAGAAGGATCCGAATTTATACCATCACAATTATGATCCTCTACGGAGGGGATAGCTTCCCTGCTTTGGTTGCCTAGCAATCTGCGTTCGAAGTCGAGCCCTTTGCGGTAGAGTAGTTTAACGAGGACCAATAGCGTATACTCTCAATTCATTCATAGTCTGATCAAAGTGATCTCCTACCCGCACACTGAGAGCAGTTAGAGATGCTTGGTTTCGGTGTTCTACTGGGAGCCGTGTCTTTCGTTCAGACCAATGAGGAACTTTATCATTCATATGGTAATGGTTTACCGGAAGGAAATACTGGTTTTAAAAATTAGAGCTCTTATTACCGTATATTTAGTAAAAATGCAAATCTGAAACGTAATTTTTACTGAATTAATGATTCTTATATCATGCTATAACGTAACATGATAAAATTACCAAATTTACCACAATTACCAAGTGTTAAAACAATTACAAAATTTTACTATATTTTATTAGAAATTTTAACAATATCATTACCAAAGCTCTTTGATAAAATTTACCGAACTTTTTGGTATACCCATAAAACCAGAAACACTTACTATATTCTGGTAGGTTTGACCATACTTTTCCTCAGTGTTCAATATTCTTTTTTGAAAGTTCCATTTGTATTTTTTTATTTATACTTTTTCTCTCTAAATAAACTTTTAGAGCTCTTAGTGATTCAAAATATTTCATCTAAAACTTTTAATAAGAATTAACTTTATTGTTTGGGGTGCAAATTCGGAGTAAGATTTCATTAGGAAATGGAATAGTGGGGCTAGGCTACCGACAATGTCAATTTTCATGTATCTAAAGGCACCTCCAAACAGATTTGGGTTAAGTTGTTTTATGTTCTAGTGAACTGGAGTCAAATAGTTGCAGCGGTGCAAATTTATTAATTTTCAATAAGAGACTATTCTATATACCATATTCTGTAAAAATTTTATATCAGAAAATGGAAAATATCGATATTTGAAAGCTTTTACTAACATTTCAACTTTCTCACATTTTAATTATATTTAAAATGAAATTTTCACATTGAGACAAAAAATCCCAAACAATAACATATACAAAAACAATAACACAACAAAAACAATAACATATTTCTTAACAATATAAAACAAAGAAAGACAATTTTTTTTAGTTAACTATTTAAAGAGATTTAAATTTAAAAGGGGAGATAAAGTATTTGCTTTCTTGCATGAGTGAACTAGGTGCGAGTAATAGTTAGGACTGCTGGCTAAGTCTAATAGTGATCCGATCCGGACTTGTCATGTTTAATTTACTTGTTGACTTAGGACGGTTTTTCGAAGGGTCAGTCGCCACATTAAATAAACACGTATTTGTAAATAATATAATAATGTAATTGTGAGTTCGTATTATTTATTCATGACTGTTAGGTAAAATTTTACCAATCTCTAGCCATTTATGTTAATTCTGAAAATGGCGAAATTTGTGCTTATTCTAAAATGGCCATTTACGTTAATTCTGAAATGGCCATTTATTCTAATTCTTAAAATGGCGCGAAACATCAGTATGAAGAAAAATTGCACTTTGGTGAAAATTAGAAGCGTTTGTGATCTAAATCTTTTTGTATCAAAAGTTACACTAACGCTAAATCAACAAGGCTCATAAAAACTTGGAAAAAGTGAGAAATTCATTTTGATTTCCTCAACACTCTCAGAAATGAAACTCTCACTTTTGACGATTCAGCAATTCATGAGATGTATTGTATTAATTTTGTGAATCATCTCGTCACAAAATCACACGATTCGTGATAAAATGTGAACTCTCAACTATATGACGAAAATGTTTTCTCAATTCGAAACTTTGCGCATTGCGGGAGATTGTTAGCCTGAAAGACGAAATTAGAATGAAGACTAAACGATCGAAAATAAAATGGCAAAGTAAGCCAACCTACTGTATGGTGGTCAAGGAGTTGGCCTTGAAGCAGGAAGAACTCGTGTTCGAATACCGCTCCGGGCAGGGGTGCAATTTATCTCCCTGTAATACAAATTTATCTTGCCCCGATTAAGTGATTATATGAAAAGTTTGTACATTAGTGATTACAGTTTTTTCTTCTTCTTTTTTGTTTGAAAAACTCTGTTTTTTGAAAGAAAAGGCAGAAGTGTGGTAGTGCGTGCGGTACACTCCTTGGTTAGATGCCCCTAAAATGAAATTTTTTATAATTATAAGGGGCAAATAAAAATTAATTAAAAGCACAAACTCTTGTACTAGAAAAATATATGATGTTTGACATTGATATCCACACTTTAAATTCATTTTTTGCGCAGCAAATTCAAGCGGAAATTTTTTTTTTGGTAAAAATATCTCAAATCATATTCTTTCTTTTAAGTTTTGTCTTTCTTTTTAGTTCATCATCGATTTTCCTTAACCCAAGTATTTATCTGCTGAAAAGTGTAAGCATATGGAAAATAATAGCAATAAATTTTTAGTTTTAATGACTAAATTATAACTTTAGAGTTGCGAGGATTTTGCTTACTATGAAATAAACTTCTTATTATCATAATGTATTACAGAAATAGTGATAGAAACCACCTATTTATCAAATTTATCAGAAAAGGTGAGGAGGTAAGAAAATGACCTAAGGTAAATAGTAAAGTAATAACGAAAGTAAATACCCATTTCGAAATTAATTTAACTCATATCCCTGACAATGAAAGGGAATATAATAAATTTGCATTTACATTTTTAATTTCTTCCAAATGAAATTTTATCTTGGTCATTAATTTGGATCACCTTTCAGTTGATGTATGATAGCATTATCGGCATTACATACTTGCTAGCTTTTAAAATTTCTTTAATTTCATAAATTTAATTTCTAGATCATTCTTCATCCAATTTTAATTAAATTAAATCAATTATTTATTTTAGTATATTTATTCTCTTCTTAACTACCAATATAATGGCTAGCTTTTTTTATTCAATACAAATGTATAACTCATTTTTTCACTGTCATGACAAAATCAGACATCAAAATCCATTTTTTTACTCTTTATTCCTTAAATTACCTTATTTTTCTTAACCACAATAATGTGTTAGTTAAAGTGTTACATTTATTCTCACGGTCAGTTTTTGGGGATTATGCTGTAATGAAATAATTTAAAATTTAATATTATTAACACGAGGTTGGGTTTGTTTTGGGCTACTTAATCTATCGATAAATCTACTATATAATAAAATATTTATATTTGCTTTTTTTACAGTGTAACAAAAATTAAATAATTGGTTTAATTTAATTAAATGGAATTACGAAGGATTTAAAAAATAAAAATTTGAAAATAAAGAGTTGTTGAAAACTAGGAAGTATGTAATGCTTATAATCAAATCACATGGCCATTAGAACAAAGTTATTCAGGGTGATATCATTTTATTTAGCGTTGACATAAAATATACGTTTCATTTAAAAATTCGTGTATGAAACTATCTATACATAACCCTTTACAAAGTGTATTTGCCTTTGCTGAGTACCCAGAGATTCATCCATAAAATTTAAATTATATGTATAGAAAACAAAAAAACAGGAAGATTATATACATGAATACAGACACATAAAATGATATCTATTATACATTTACCATTAATTACGAACGCATATCAGATAGTTATTCACAAAATTAAATGCATAATACAAGCCCATTGATTCATTTATACCTTTAATTACAAGGAACGAAAGGCCATTAAGTAATTTACGAGCAATGACTCGCAATCAACGAATTAGCCTAATGAAGTGAAAATAAGATAATCTTTCTAACATTCTGAGAGTGCAAGTTAATAGACTATTTATGCTGCATTTAGTGTCAGGAAATATTTCTATGTACCCCGTCTGATGACGTTTACAAACAACAGTCATCTCCTTTCGGGAAATAAAGATAATTACACTGTTAAGGGAATGGCGCTAATCCTAATGTTTGTTTCAGAGCACGTATTGGTCAAGCTGGGAAGTGAAACGGAAATGTGTCTATTTTAGTGATGAGTATCGTTTAGGTTAGCGGCTATGGAATAATGATCTGATGAAGCTGTAACCAACGCAATCAGCGGAACTCTATTTTCACGTGACTAGGTTACATTCGGAATGTAACACAGACATCAAGAATTTAAGGACGAATGAAGGTATCTAAACAATAATCTGAACTACAAATTGGAGCTGTATTGTTAGGTCCAGAAAGTTCATGAGACCTGAAAGAAGTTGGGAAATTCAAATACAGTACGATCAAATTGTGTCATACATTTATTATATGGTCATTCCGTTTTGCAAATTTCCTCCTGTTTCAGACTTTATGAAAAGCATTTCAAGTTAAGAGTTATCATCGTCAACTATAATTTTAGTACAGTTGTTAAGAACACTCGAAGCCGTACACGGTGACCTTCCAATTCCATATTTTGCTACTTTAATTCCTTTTTGCTACTTTAATTCCTCTGATTGAAGGTGATACTTTTCTATATTCGTTTTTTTAAAAAAAAATTTTTTTTTGTGATTATTTTGGCAATTGAGTCAGAAATCTAAGATCATTTCAAATAGCCGGAGCAGCCATTTCTTGGTGCAATATATTTCAACAAGTGATTATAAATTTATCACCGCCAAGATTCAAATTCAAGAAACTGCAATTTTCATGCATGAAACTATTATGTACGACAGCAGTTATAGCACCTGACGTTTATATACAATAAAGTAGTTTGATAGAAAAAGATGGATGAGAAGAGGACTTAAATTTAAATTTTGAGATAAATTTTTTTTTCAATAAAGTTTGTTTACAAATACTTAAAAAAAATAAAACGTTTTATGAAATGATTTATGAGTTTTATTTCGAGAATTAAATAGTAAGAAAACACATTCATTAAGAAAGCGCTTCCTGAGTTGTTTGGGTGAAATTTGATAGCAAGGTTTCATATTTATTCATAAAAACTAGTTTTGAATTACATTTTCATCTTCTTTTATGAAACCGCAAAGTCATGTAACTGAATGCTCCGCATCTCACTGTCTGCCTTTTTAATATCAAAACATTTTTTTTTATTTCCAATGGCAGATTATAGGTAGTAACAGCATACATAAACATCTAAAAATAAGAACAGAAACAAAAGATGCTGCAACAGAGTCTATTAAACACAACATGTCTCTAGCTTCCCAATAGCGTTCAGTGATAGAATTCCTGCAAAGTGCAGAGCAGCGGTGAAGGTGCGTAGAGTCCATGTCCTCGCCAGAACTGCAAAGAGTGCATACCGGGAAAGGAACGATACCAAATCTAGACAGATGTATCCGCAGACAGTCATGACTTGTGGCCAAGCGGAATTCAGTCACCGCTCTTCGTCTTGGGCCATTTCAAAACATGGTTACTTATTGGATTTTTAATTAGAATTCATGCATGTTAGTCTAGCACAGAAAATATCAACCATTGAATAATATATCACTTTTTTTTAAGAATGAAGTCAAGACGGAACGTAATAATTTTTATGGACAAAAAATTTTGAATGTGTTTCTAAAAAGTAATGCTCATTTTAACGATATGGTTAAGGAAAAGGGTTTTAACCTTTTAGTAATAAACACGTGCGTTCAATTAAAAATGAAAAAAAATTTAAATGAAAATTGTAACACGTTTTTGAGCGTTTTTACAATGTTTTAATATTCAGATATTAAAATAATTTTCGTTCAATTCTGATTTATTTTAATACAACTATGCATAAATAATTTCATGCATAGTTGTATTAAAATAAAGAGTGTATTCATAGACTTTTATGCATGCACTCTTTCACTATAACTTAAGCTGTTCGATTGTAAAATCGATGAGACATGAAACTCGTAAAGGAGTTAACAAATATCACACAATATCATTATTTTAATCAACATTTTAAGAAAATTAACTTCGAAATAATGTATCGTGCTTAATTTGTTTAATAAATTTTACCATTCTCATTACAGTTTCCAAACACGACATTTTAATGAGTTTCTAAATCCCAACTTAATTGTTTGTTTTTGAAGCCTAGTAATTCCTTTAAATTAGCTGATAATAATTCAAAAAAGTAAAGAATAGTTAACAACTCATGGAATACATGGAGTGTACACTAAATTTTTTTTATAAAATCTTAGGATAAAAAAGTAGTTAAAAACATTGTATAAAAAGTAAACTAAATGGTAAAATAACTAGTTCAAATATATAAACCAGCTTAAAAAATAACAATAACGATGTGCAATATCAATAATTACAAATAAAACTAATATGATTCTAAGATGCGTAAACCAGCTAATGATGATTCTGAGACACGTTTCGTTTTATCTAAGAAATAGTAGTTGTTTCTTGAATTATCTAGTCTGGAAAACGTATTATTAATTAACTTAAATCATAAAGTTTTGAATCAATGTTTTTATTTTTACTTTTATTTGCTAACAGAACATCAGTATTAAGGTTAACATTTTTTTCAAAACATTGTGTTCAAAATCATTCATACTTAAGGAAAAATTATATTTATTGCTAAATTTTTAAATATTATGTTTTTTTCTAATAATCTAAACAAATTTCTTTCAATAATTTAAAAAAGATAAATATTTTTTATTTTCATTTTTCTATATTCATTCTCTTTGAGTAATTTTCGAAATAAAAAATTCTTAATAGTTTTGTTATTTACAGTTTAAAAAATGTATCGTTTTTTTTTCAGTTCTGACACAAATTAACTACTCAAATTTTATTAGTTTAACAGAGTATTTTTTAGTGTTAAGAATGCGATCTCATTTTCATCAGATTAATATCAAAAAATAGATATTAGTAAAATGTTACGGTGCTTTGTAAAACCTAAAGCTATAACTTTTTTTGTGAAATATGTAGTTTGCTTCAAAAGAATTTTTATGCAATGTCCGTATAATCCAATTTTTGTTATTTGAAAATTCTGCACAAAAACTGAATTTGCTGATTTAGGATAGAACAGAGAAAATATCTTTTCTGAAATTACTTTTCTAGTGTGGATAAAGGACTCCCACTTTGCTATGCATTCAAGAAAATAAAAAAAAAATGTAAATATTTTAGAGAGACGCGGCATTTTTCGAACGGCATCTTTGAAAGACAGTAACTCAATTGAATAACTCAGCCTATTCTGCATATTAAATCAAGAAAAAGAAATAAAAATTTTATGAGTTGGTGTTTTATTTCTTTGCCAGTTTTGAGTTTCTTGGATAGTACTGTTTCAATTCCATACATTTATATTGATTTTTTTTTTAAATCTACTTCAAAGCTTTTTGCGCGCAGCTTTTAATGCAAAATACATAATGTTTGTTTCAATTCAGGAAAAATAAATGTAACGAAGTTGCTATTCGTGCCATTTTTTACATACTATTGTTAAATTGAGTCAATGGAAAACATTACAACTGTACAACTAAAAACACATGCTAAGCTTTGCAACTGTGTTGAATTTTAATGCTAAAGGATAACTTTTTAATTTAGATAAAACTAAAATCGATATAAAATTCAGAAATCGATATTTGTTTTATGAATTATTACGCGCGTTGAAAAATAATCTCTTATAGCAGTGAAAGATTGATTTTAATGTAAGCACCAACCTTTAGCTCAAAGCGCAGTAAAGTTTATAAATAAATAGCAAATAAGCCATGCAAAATGCTAGTTTATGCGCTTTGAGGCTTGCATTAAGCTTGCATGAAAAACCATTTATATTGAGATTCGATCCTGCCTTTACGAAACAAGGCTAGAAATACCTTTTGAAATCGAGGAAAAATCATCCTTCGAAAATCAAGATTAGAATGCTTTCGTAAATGAGGATAATTTCTTATTTTCCTTATCTTATTTTAGATTTTATTACCATCTTTGAAACAAAGTTTATTTACGCAGGCATTTATATGCTTCCTTTAACACTTTATAGTCTCGCAGTGAACTGATCATTAAGACACGGTTCCCAGAAGATCACCGAAATCAAGCATCACTGGCTGTGGTCAGTGTGCGGGTGGAAGACCACTTCGATCAGTCTGCGAAGGGACCGAGGGTGTGCGGTACGGGTCCTATTTAAACTGTTCTACCGTAAAGTGCTCGACTTCGCGTGCAGGTCGTTGGACTACCGAAGCGGGGGTGCCATCCCTTCCGCAGAGAATCAAAATTGTGATGGCTTATCTTCGGATCATCCTCAGGGATGTTTACCAGACCATCGCCAATATCCCATTGTGCAGCTCTAGTACGAAATTAACTACAACTACAACAACAAAAACTTTATAGGTAAATATTGGCCTAATCTTTAAGTTTTCAACACGAACAAAATTGTGCATTTAAAAACCTGGACAAAGTTAGAATGAGAAAAAAAGTAAGAAACAGATTTACTGTAAAAACTAAAAAAAACGATATTTTTTTTGTAAAGTTTTTTGCACGGCTTTACTCAATCTTTAAGGAAACAAGCTTGAAATGCTGATTATACTAGTTTAAAAAAGGGTTAATTAGTTAACCTTTATATGCTAACAAAATGAAAATTAAAATAAAAGGCTTGCCGTATGGTTGCCTGCACTCTGGGATTATATTATTATGAAATGCATGCGTATCTTTTTACATTAAAAGAGAAAATAATTTAGTGAAGAAATAAAAAACATGTATCGGAAATAATTATTTCTTCTTTAAACGCAGCTGAACATGCGCACTGAATGTATACTGATAATTACAATTAAAGCCTTATATTAATATTAAAGGTGATATAGATGCCCAAAATATTTTTTTTAGTACTCGAGAATCATCAATTTTAGAAATTTTCTTTTCCACAAAGAAAGTTTCGTTTACTTCAAATAACTATATTATTTCCATAAAGTAAAAGAGGAGAAAATTTTTGATATTTTAATAAAAATATAAAAAAAAAAATTCTTAAAAATGCAAAACTGAAAGAACTCACCTATTTTTATATATTACAGCAAAATTAAAACCACATTTAAAAATATGATATAAGATATGTAAAAAAAAATATGTATATTTTAATTTTACATGTGATTTTACCTAATTTTGCATTACTCTTATATGTTTAGTGTAATAAATATCGAAACATATATATAATAAAAAAAATATATGTATATAATAAGTGCAGTAATTGTAAATCATGTAAGAAGAAAAACGTATCAATTATATAAGCTTTGTATTCTTAAAGACTGCACAGGAAATAAAAAATCTAATTTTCTACACCTAAACAATCAAAATAGTTGTCAAGAAAAATAAAATGTGCCACTAAAATGTGTAAAATCAAAAAATTGATTTTTTTTGAAGAATTTTTAGTCTTTTAAAAAGTAAATGGAAAAAAAATAATAGTGTATGTACTACTTAGTTACGTGAAACAATTATGAGTTATACGTAGCTCGTATTATTATCCTTAGCTAATAAGATTTCCAACTTTCTTTTCGTTCATGTCATTGATTAGATAGCCTTATTAAGGAATGTTTGAATAAGACCAAGAATTCTATCATTTTTCTTTTCTTGCTTTCATGATAGAGAGTTCATTATCTTTAGAAGAAACTGACCCTTTCTTATGGATGGCCGACGAGAAACTTGACAAAAGGGTAAGAACGCATATAACTAATTATTTTTTTTCAATTGCAATATAAAGCTCACATGAATAAAAAAAATACCATATATCACAACTTTAATAAGGGTAATATATTTATTTCCATAATAATGAGGGATAGCTTTGTAATAGATAAGGCTGATTTTTATTTTAAACAGACATTACTTTACAACAAATCAGAATTCAGGACGAAAATGTGTTTAATTACTTAATTTATAAATTTGTTTGTATTTGTTTAAAGTTTTATAAGGTTTGAATAAATTTTATATCAAACATTGCTACGCGTTCAAACATTCTTAATGTAACTATGTAGAAAATAATTGCTCTGTATAAAGAAATTGTTGCATATAAAGGAATGTTAAAATACAACTAAAATTATAAATTATAAACGAAAATTTTTACTGAAAGTTCTTAACTTGAATAATGAAACCAAAATGTTTCCAAAATTGATTGAAAATAAAACTGGTTCTTCCAAATAGGAGTTACAAAGCTTATACAACAGGAAAACGTTTTTTTATTTCTTTTAGCAGTATAGATAGGCAATTTTAAATTTTTAATTTGAAGTCATTAATTTCACAAATGTATGTCCTCCTTAATTAGAGATAAGCATTTTGATAGTATAGTTTTTTGGCAAGCAATTGAAGATTTAACTTCTTTTGTCTAATAAACAATCTCCTTTAAAAGTAATGTTTTGAAGAAAGTATCATTTTCAAAACAGAATTTAATTTTTCATCAACAGCTGTCTTAAAATATTAACACTTGTTTAATTTAAAGAACCACATATCCATTACGTTTCTTGCGTTATTCCGCATAACTTATGTTTTTATTTATGACTGATAAACGACACTAATGTTTTACAAATTGAATTAAGACTAAAGCAATATAACAAATCAATCAACGCTTCGAAATAAAAACAAAACAATCAAACGTTGCTTAAAGTAAAACTTTGAATTTAATTAACAAATTCGTTTTAAACTAAAATGTTTTGAATAAAGTTTTCTATTCCGAACTTAGAATTAACTTTTTTTTCTTCAACAGCTGTCTAAAATATTGCCGATTCTTTTATTTTATTGAAACACATATATTTTACGTTGTTTGTGTTATCTCGTATTTCTTACGTAATACTGTTTTGTTTATGGCTCCGATAAGCGACACTCATATTTTGGTTCCCGATTCTTTCCTTATGGCATGGAAGCTATAGAAATCAAGATATTTTATTCGGTTCGGTTAGTACTAGCAATGGTAGATTTATAACTTTCCCTCGGAAGGAAAGTACGCTTGGGAAATAAGGAAAGTCTACTTTTTATTGTGTACTTGAAATGTGTTTTCCTTCCTTATTGCACAGATAAGGTCCTTAGATATATCACGTTGATAAATATTGCATGGTGGAAAGTAGTTGTTGGAGTGTAGGTAATATAGCTTACTGATACGAAAAAGATACTTTTTTTCTGCCCAATGGATTCCAATGAAATTCTGTTTTTGATATTGATATGTAGTTTGCTTTTTCAGCATGCGATGTATATTTTGAATACACCATACTTGTGTCTTTATCGAATTCGAATATTTATGCAGATTTCTAAAAATCTCAGTAAATATCTGTTAATTATCTGTTTAAGTTATGTTTTAACTCGGCCTTTATGTGTTCTAATTTTATGCGGTTAGTACCAGCAATACGTTTTTCGATTAGCGCTAGCAATACGTCGATAAATATTGCATGGTGAAAAACAGTTGTTGGAGTGTAGGTAATATAACTGACTGATACGAAAAGGAATAGTTTTTTTCTGCCCAATGGATTCCAATGAAATTCTGTTGTTGATACTGATATGTAATTTGCTATTTAAGCATGGGATGTACATTTTGAATACACCATTCTTGTGTTATCATCGAATTTGCATATTTATGCAGATTTCTAGAAACTCAATAAATATCTGTTAACGAACTGTTTAGGTTATGTTTTAACTAAACTTTTATGCCTTCTAATTATATTCGGATATTACTAGCAATACGTTTTTAGCTTTTATGAATAAAAACAAAACTTAAAATTAACGAAACACATTATTGTGTACTTGAAATGTGTTTTCCTTCTTTATTAGAGATAAAATCCTTATATATATCAAGTTGATAAATATTGCATGGTGAAAAGTAGATGTTGGAGTGTAGGTAATAAAGCTTACTGATACGTAAATTTTGCCGTTGCCGTAGAGCATTCAAACTCGATAAATTTTATCATATGCTGTTAGATTGTGGCATACTTTTTTCTACGTTTTTAATTAGAAACAACAAAGATTAAAAAGTATGGATGATTACTTATATTAAACAAATACACGGCAACATTTTTCTCAAGTGTATGGTTTTGAAATATTTCTCCACGCATAGAAGAATTACAGATTTTTTTATTACAGAATTTTCAATTACAGCAGTTTCTTTTTTCCCCTCGCTCTAACATATGTCGAGAAAATCAGAAAAAGAAAGGTGCGTCTTTTAACTTGTTAAATCATCTCTTATGTCCAATTTTATGACAGGAAATGCTGAATATAAACAGAGCATCATATCATTATACAAGTGCTCCTTTTTCACTTTAACAACTTTATATCCTCTTCAATCTATGATAAAAAATTTAAAAGGGAAACGTTCTATTTGGAAGCAATGATAAATTTTATCGAGAAAGAATAATCAAAAAGATCTTGAAAGAGAGTATTTTCTAAAGAAAATAGATGCTTTATGTTTTAACCGCTCTAGAGAAGAAAAAATATAACAAATAGAAAATCTTTGTTTTCTTTGATTTGAGTGCTTTGACTAAGATCAAAGAGTAGCGAATCTAATTATTGTCACTATTCTTCATCATATTTAAGCAAAAAATTACTTTAAAAATCCGTATTTTCTTAATGGTTTAAATACATTTGTAGTTTCTTATTAATATGTTGCAACCTTTAAAATAAATTAAGATTTTCTATCTTTGAAAAGCTATGTATTATTCAAATATTTCTTAATTTTTAAAATATATTCATTTTCAATTAAGAAAGAAAAAAAAACTATAAAATGATGTTCTTTATTTAGTGTTAATAATGTAGTCTGAAAATATTTTTAAAGGAACTCAAAGCTTTTTTTCTTCTTTTCGTCATTTTGCGAAAATGATGTGGGTTTTATACTCAAATTCTGATCATTAATCAAATTTTTTAAAAAAAAAAATCTTTACTTTAATGAAAAATGCGAAAGCTATCAGAAAAAAAACCCTTTGTGATGAAATTTTAATTCTAGCTTTTCTTAATATAGTTATTATTTTATATTTGTCACAATGAAATTTGTATGCATTTTCAATTTAACTGCATATAAAGAGGAGAATTTTTTTTAAAAAAAAGTTTTTTTTCGGGACTAGTCCAAACAGCATTTGGGAAGTTAAGCAGACCCTGTCCGTTACAAGGATAAATAAACCATTAAAATTGTTTATATTCTTTCATGACAACATGACTTTGACCTTCGATTATTTAATATCAATGATAGTTTTTATGAAATTGTGGTTTTGTGCAAACTAAATTGTTTCTTCTATGCGTGGACAAAACAAATTCTGGTAAAATTACTGTATTACTTGGCAATGATAATTTTGATAAAATAAACCCTATTACTGGTTAATGAAACCAAAATATTAAACCATTTATTTGTTAACTTTTCAAATCATATAGTAATTGCTAAAAATAATATCTTGATTTCAAAATTAAATATACACTTAGCGAAAAATACGAAACTGAAAAGTATTTTAAATCGAATAAATAGTTTTCATGATAACTAAAGCTAACGTTTAATGCTCTAAGGTAACATGATACAATTTCCAAATTTTACCGCACTTGCATAACTTTATCATATTGTAAAAATATATATTTTATTGTAAATTTTACCAAAATCATTACCAAACGGCTTAAACTTTATTTTTAATTTCTCTGTTGTTCTCACAAATAGAGAGTGCATGATTTTTATAAAACTAGCTTGCTATGTATATATCTTTTAAAGGGAAAAATTTAAGGTTTTCATCAGGATGTATTCCTTTGAGATGATAAATGCGAAATTTCCAACTAAAGATTAATTATCCTAAAATAAAAAATACTCTTTATGATGCTTATATATTGCTAAAAAATAAAAATGCAGCTGAAAATGAGTTTGAGATAAAGGAAAGCAGAAAACAAAAGTAAAACTTGTAGCAAATGTAAAAACTGTCTTAAAAATAGATATACTAATTTAAAAGTTCACAAAAATAAGAAGAAATGAATAAAAAACAGTAATTTTAGCTTAAATCGTGCAAAATAAATATTTGGTAGAAAAAATATGAAGGAAATTACATTTCAGTGCTGCCATCTATGAGAAAAATGTTTAAATAAACAATTATTTGGGAAATTTAAGTAACAAAACCCTTGATAAGATGAAAAAATTAATTACTAATAGAAATAGATAAAAAATTATTAATAATAAATTAAAATTAAATAATTAATTAATTAATTTAAAAAATTAATTAATTAAAAAATTTAAATTAAATTGCATAAAAATACATTCAAATATGTAATTGTTGTCGAGTACACATTGCAAACCTAAATTAGGAATAAACCATTTAATTCATATTCCTTCTTTCATAGGGGGAATATATATATTTGTACGGGATGAAAACAATCTATATTAAGCATCACTACTATTTCGTGCACAAAACTGAAAGAAATATACTACCCTAGAAAATAAAGTTAAAATAATTAAAATATCTTTTATTTGTAATTATATTCTGTCCCTCCCTATAGCTTTATGTTATTAGATTAAGAAAAACGTGTTATTTGTAGAACATCCCATTTGTAGTTGAACAATTTTTTAGAGGTACTTACTTACCTCTTTCGAGNCTCAAGAGAAGAAAAAATATAACAAATAGAAAATCCTTGTTTTCTTTGATTTAAGTGCTTTGACTAAGATCAAAGAGTAGCGAATCTAATTATTGTCACTATTCTTCATTATATTTAAGCAAAAAATTACTTTTAAAATCCGTATTTTCTTAATGGTTTAAATACATTTGTAGTTTCTTATTAATGTGTTGCAACCTTTAAAATAAATTAAGATTTTCCATCTTTAAAACGCTTTGCATTATTCAAATATTTCTTAATTTTTTAAATATATTCATTTTCAATTAAGAAAGAAAAAAACTATAAAATGGTGTTCTTTATTTAGTGTTAATAATGTAGTCTGAAAATATTTTTAAAGGAACTCAAACTTTTTTTTTCTTTTCGTCACTTTGCGAAAATGATGTGGGTTTTATACTCAAAGTCTGATCGATCATAAATCAAATTTAAAAAAAAAATCTTTGCTTTAATGAAAAATGGGAAAACTATCAGAAAAAAACCCTTTGTGATAAAATTTTAATTCTAGCTTTTCCTAATATAGTTATTATTTTATATTTGCCACAATGAAATTTGTATGCATTTGCAATTTAACTGCATATAAAGAGGAGAATTTTTTAAAAAAAAATTATTTTTCGGGCCAGTCCAAACAGCATTTGGGAAGTTAAGCAGACCCTGCCAGTTACTAGAATAAACAAACCATTAAAATTGTTTATATTCTTTCACGACAACATGACTTTGACCTTCGATTATTTAACATCAATGATAATTTTTATGAAATTGAGGTTTTGTGAGAACTAAATTGCTTCTTCTATGCGTGGAGAAAACAAATTCTGGTAAAATTACTGTATTGTTTGGTAATGATAATTTTGGTAAAATAAACCCTATTACTGGTTAATGAAACCGAAATTTTAAACCATTTATTTGCTAACTTTTAAAATCATATGGTAATTGTTATAAATAATATCTTGATTTCAAAATTATATTTCTTAATATTACTCACTTAGCGAAAAATACGAAACTGCAAAGTATTTTAAATCGAATAAATAGTTTTTATGATAACTAAAGCTAACGTTTAGTGCTCTAAGGCAACATGATAAAATTTCCAAATTTTACCGCACTTGCATAACTTTATCATAAAGTAAAAATATATATTTTATTGGAAATTTTACCAAAATCATTACCAAAAGTCTTAAACTTAATTTTCAATTTCTCTGTTATTCTCAGAAACAGAGAGTGCATGATTTTTATAAAACTAGCTTGCTATATATATATATATATATCTTTTAAAGGGAAAAATTCAAGGTTCTCATCAGGATGTGTTCCTTTGCGATGATAAATGCGAAATTTCCAAAGAAAGATTATTTATCCTAAGATAAAAAATACTCTTTATGATGCGTCTATTTCGCTGAAATGTAAAAATGTAGTTGAAAATGAATTTGAGATAAAAGAAAGCAGAAAACAAAAGTAAAACGTGGAGCAAATGTAAAAAATTTCTTATAAATAGATATACTAATTTAAAAGTTAACAAAAATTCGCTAAGATTAAAAGAATAAAAAACAGTAATTATAGCTTAAATCGTGCAAAATAATTTTGAAAATATATTTCGTAGAAAAAATATGAAGGAAATTACATTTTAGTGCTGCCATCTATGAGAAAAAAGTTTTAATAAACAATTATTTGGGAAATTTAAGTAACAAAATCCTTGATAAGAAGAAAAAATTAATTACTAATAGAAATAGATAAAAAATTATTAATAATTAATTAAAATTAAATTTTTAATTAATTAATTTAAAAAATTAATTAATTAAAAAATTCAAATTAAATTGCAAAAAAATACATTCAAATAGGTAATTGTTGTAGAGTACACATTGCAAACCTAAATTAAGAATAAACCATTTAATTCATATTCCTTCTTTCATAGGGGGAATATATATATTTGTACGGGATGAAAACAATCTATATTAAGCATCACTACTATTTCGTGCACAAAACTGAAAGAAATATACTACCCTAGAAAATAAAGTTAAAATAATTAAAATATCTTTTATTTGTAATTATATTCTGTCCCTCCCTATAGCTTTATGTTATTAGATTAAGAAAAACGTGTTATTTGTAGAACATCCCATTTGTAGTTGAACAATTTTTTAGAGGTACTTACTTACCCCTTTCGAGAATCCATAAAAAATCTTTTTCCGCAGTATCTATATTAAAACTATATTGCAATTTCATTAGGCACAAAACAAATCAATAATATACATTGCACTTATATAAGTATGTTCGGTACCTATTAAACTGCTCCAATAATCATAATGCCAGTATTACTTACTTCCGAAATTAATTACA
The DNA here is from genome assembly GCF_043381705.1 of Parasteatoda tepidariorum. NCBI lineage: Eukaryota > Metazoa > Arthropoda > Arachnida > Araneae > Theridiidae > Parasteatoda > Parasteatoda tepidariorum. The sequence goes on along the minus strand of NC_092207.1, from coordinate 40,598,695 downwards.
CACCATTGGTATAGCATTAGTATGACGAAATTCTTCAATCCTAATTAGTTTCAATAATTTTACTTCATAGTGCATAGTAATTTTTTTTTTAATTTCAATTAGTAGCTATTACCAAATTAACTAAGCATTATAGATTTTTCTCAACATATAATTTTTAGGTTAAAAATTGAGAAAAAATTCGCGAAAAGTAGTGTACTTAATCTTGCAGCAGCTTTCGCTCAAGTAGGACTTTAAAAAAAAGAATCGTGTCAAGTATACAAATAAAAACGACCTTTTCAGCACGTCAGTAACTAACAGCATGTAAAGCGTAACGAATGTGGTGCAAGTATCCACATTTCAGATGCTATTTTCGGAGATGCAGAGTGGACTTTATTATTTACTACAAATGTGATGTCTAATTATTCTCACACTATGTATTGAATAGAATTTTTTTTTATTCCATTGTACGCTATGCATATTTCTCTATAAATTTTTACAGTTTCACGTTTCCAAGTCTTATAGTTTTTTTTTACATAAGTATCAAAATATTGAGTATCCAAAGCATTGAAACCAGCGGAGGCTCTGATGAGTTTTTAGAATGTAGAGAAGACATAGTTTCCATAATTAAATGTTGATGGGTTTTTCTTACATTTATTTTTGTTATTATTTACCAATAATATAAAAATTTAATGATTTGATATATGTATCGAACATAAATCAATTATTCGTAAATATCTCGATTTTATTATACATGTTTAAATTACAGACAATATGTTACATCAATAATTAATATTAAATCTTTTCATGGTCCTATTTACTAAAGGTAGGGGAGAGTGCGGTCAACTGAAACAGAGCAAAAATTTCGAGTGCTGGGCTCTAGATTTGGTTCCTAGGTGGCGCACAAGGTGTATTTAATAAATCTACATGTACACCCCTGCTGGCAACCATTTTTATGTACTTTTGAAAGAGTTACATCACAAAAGATATTTTCACGCCACGCAAGTACTTTTTTTGGTATTAGAATATTATATTGTAACAAAGTAATTTTGTTTAAACAAATAAAAATTAGTAACCGAATATGTAAGTGGACACTTTAATTAACATTTCACAAAAAAAAAAAGATTAGTTTTGCTAATTAACTAGCATTGTTTTTAACAAATGAAGCTGAAATGGCGTCTTGGGGACAATTGTAACAATAAGTAAAGGGACGATTGTAACAGCTGAAAATAAATAATCTTATGTTTACAAACCATTACTTAACTCTTTAAGAACCACCAATAGTTTCCTATATCATTTATATTATGTTGCATGTGCATTATTTTATTTGTCACCTTTCACAGCATAAATTAAAATTTTTAACCCCTTAAAGTTAAAAGTTTAACCCTTTAGGTCTCTGCTCATTATTATTTTTACTCCTAAAATATCACTACTATTTTGATCAATAAAAAAATATATCACAACTATGATAATATGTATAATTAACTATGTTTTAGTTGAATTTATGAACTGTTACAATTGACCCCGTAAGTGGGGACAATTGTAACAAGTGCACGACTGTCAAAAATTGTTAATAACTAATATAATAACATTTAAAATAAGGATTTTTTTTCTAGTAGAGGATAGTCTACTCTACTCGTCTGTCAATTAATACTAATAATATATTGGATTTTTTGTTAGTTAAAAATTTTACTTTAGTTAAAAATAGTTAAAAATTTTACAATTGACCCCACTCTCCCCTACTTATAGAGAGTGCTTTAAGTAAGAAAAAAAGAAAAACGAAGAGAATATTTTGATTCAAATACGCTATTTGCGGAATAATAACAGTTAAAAGGACATTGTAATGTATCATTCACGGATGGCTCATAATAATGTGCCCAAGACGCGCACAAGGATCTTTTATTATCCACTAAGTCGTTAATTTTAATGTAGTGGTCACACGAATAATTTTTATGTACTTCCTAACGACCTAAACAAGGTTTTTTTTTTTTGTATTCACTTAATGGTACCATTAAGGTAACAGCTTGCAATACACCGCCACTAAAGAGATATTTTAATGAGACTGACATTTGCAATTATAATATCTTGAAAGTTTTTATGGTAAAGTTTATAAACTATTTGAATTCAAATTTATTTACTATTATATGGAAAAGAAGAAAATATATTGTAAAGTCTGCTGTATTCATGCATAAAAAAAATATATCTGATGCTTACAGTCGTAATGTCACCCTGAAATATGCATAACATATTTCATAATATTTAAAAATCAAATTATTATCTTACTTAATCCTTTTACGACAAATAAAATCATTAATATAATCTGTATTATTTTAATACGACAACCTCGAATGGAAGGCAGAATAAAATCTATTTTTAGAGATTACCTCTACGTCTGCCAAACATATTATCATAGAATTCGAAAACCGTTGCTAAAGTTTTGGATTCATTAAAATTCGTTATTATTTCTCGCGCTTTCTTTTCCGCAAACACATTTGAACGCAGAAGGCTGGGGAAAAAGAGCCCTTGGCATTAAATTTAATCAATTAATAGCCAATACAGGAATTCCTTAGCTTTCCTTGGCGAAAACTATGCTAACGCACGCACACACGACATTCGCGTTTTTGATTTCTTTGCGAACGGAGGTGTCCTGTAGGGCTCAGCCCTGCAGCCGCACCTACCGGGTCATTTTCTAAATTCATTAATTTATATGTACACAAAAAATAAACAATTTGTTAACTTCGGTGCTGTACATGATTCCATATCTCTGAAATAAAATATTTTTATTATTTATTGAAAAAAAAGAAGCAATAAAAGGATTAAATAAGATAATAATTTGGTTTTTAAATGTCAGGAGATATGTTATGCATGTTTCAGCATGGCACGTAAACTTGAATTTTATTCTGGAAACACCAACCTTTGATATTGAAAATTCAACATGATGAATTAAATTTACTAAATACAGCAATTTGCTGTATTTAGTAAATTTTGTGGCAGAATAGAATTAAATATACAAGGTTATTACGTAAAGTAAGGAGACATTTTGTGTTACTGTTAAAAATAATTTTACTTCTGGACTAGAATAAAATTATTACAACAAAAGCATACTTAAAATACGGAAAATTAATTAATGTTCATTTTTGCCAGTCTACAATTATTTGTCCACGTTTTGGCTTTTGGAACCATGCATTTGTTACAAAATTTTATATGGTATTGCAAAACAATATTTAACGCAAACGTGAACAGAAGGACGAGTAGAAACTTGACCAATCTATTGGGATCATATTACCCAGATTATGGTAATATTACTCTCCCTGTGGTAATATTGGGATCATATTAACCACCCCCCCCCCATTATTTTTTGCGTATCCGATCCGTCAAAAAAAAAAGAGGTAAATTTCTTCAGAGAAAATACGTTTAAGTGTCTGATTTCGTAACTTAAAATATGCACAAATTAATTATCATATTTTAGTTCACTCCCGTAAACCATTCTATTAAATTTAGGTTCAATTGTATGAAAATCCGATTATTAAATCAAATGTCATTCAAGGTGTTTTATTAATTCCTGCCTCATTCAAGTCTTTAACGAAATAAAAACTGAAAGATGCAATCTTTTTAATCGAAAAATAGGAAATAGTTCTAATTTGTTCCAAATCTTGGTGTGAAAAATTTGATCTCTTATAATTATCATTACTCTATTCATCATTCAAAACTAACAAGTCATTATATATTGATGATTAACTTTAAATGTGTTTAAAGAGTTAAGTGTCTAAAGAGGTAAGCATTTAAAGTCTTAAGTGCTTAAAGTTATAAGAGTTTAATGAGTTAAATTATGTCTTTAAAGTATTAAATGCTTTTCTTAAAAATTTCAAGCACATATGTGCAGTGCGTCAAAGAAAAACTAAACAATATGAACAAATTTTGAATTCAAGACATTATTTTTACTCATGAAACTTAATGGTTCTTAGGAATTACCTAATGTGCTAATTAATGCTAATTAATGTATGCTATTAATTTGTACAGATGATATTATAAGTTACTAAATCATATACAAAAACGTGATTTCTCTGGATTCTTTTCTATGGATTTTGATTTAAGATTCCAGAAATATAGGGAGTTAACACAATCTTGGAAATATGGTCCCAATTGTTTGGTGAGGAAGAAAATCAAAAGTTTTAACCCTTAATATTAATTTCATTTTTTGAGTATTTTATCACATCTCAATAATTATTTTAAAGAATTGAAAAACTTCTTGTACACAATCGTAAAATTCGTTTATCCAAGGACAATTCCACAATTTTTCTTTTAACAATTATGTGTTCATTTTGTAATTTATTTAACAATATATAGCTTTTACATCATTTTATGGAACGTAATTTTAAAAACAAAATGCAAAATTTCAGCGAAATCGACCATATAGTTCCTTATAAATCAAATTTTGAATAAAATAATTCTTTTTAAATTGATTTTTCAGGAATTAATCATCCGGTTTCTTCAAAAAAATAATAATAAAAAATAAAATTGTAAGAAATAATAAATTATAATTAAAATTTATTTTTTCCGTGGAATTATCTTTATAAAACAATCAACAACAAATTTGCTTACAATGTTCCTGATATATGGCGAAATACACAAAAAAGAAACATTAAAGTTAAGGGGTCCAAACTTAGGACCGCTTTTCTGACCAAATTAACGGTACCATATTTCCCAGATTTCACTACCAGTTTTCTGTTTCTATTTTGGATTAAAGAAATCCAATTCTGTTGAAAGAAGGTTTGTTTGATCAGAGAAAGTTTGTTTCTGTGTCAGATTTCGTAACTTAAAATATCGTCTGCATTTACTAATTAGCATTTTTGAAGTGACCCCCTCGAACCACTAAGATCGATCCTATCTTTGAAATCTCGAACCATTAAGATTTATCTCATCATTGAGTTAAAAGTTATTCAAGGTCTTTTGTTCTTTTTTTTGTACTGTACATTAATTTTCATAGATAATTAATATTTTTAAACATTTTATTTATAAAAAGAACATGCTAATTTATCTCACCTAGCTCACGAGAATCCAAGGAATTTAGTGGTGAGAAAATCACGCTTATGTGAATTCTAGTGTTAACTAAATCCAAAAATGAAATCGACAAACTATTTCTAAAGTATTTTGTCGTTTAAAAAACTCAGATTAGACAAATATACAAAAGAAGAGAAAAATCATAGATTACGCAAGTTAAGTATTGAAGAGTTACAATGTTAAAGAATAGAATCTCGCTTAAGCAAAATATCGTGGTACGGAACCTCGGGGCAAAAACTTTTATAACAACAAAATATTGCGGAACAGAATCCAAAGGAAACAGAATATCAGGACTTTACCCCAAAGACATGTAATTGTAATATCTTCCGCATTGTAATATGCGAACAAAATGGTGGTATAGTTTTGAAATACTAGTAGCAGTGCTATGCATCTTCTACCAGAGGTATATTAGACAATGTTATACAAATACTAGCAATACTAGTGTCTGTGCTATTCAAATACTACTATAGTAACAATAGCTACATTAGTAACGATACCATGCACGAACTGCAACACTGTAAACTATTACGGATAAAATTACCGTGCTAAGTATTGGAAACCTGAGAGCAACGCCCGTAAAATCCTTTTTTGTCATAAAATTTTATATCAAATTATTTGCAGTAATATTTATTTAATTACAGTTATTCGGTAATTTTACAGTCAATTTAACTTAAAAATTACGGTATATCGGATTTTTGTTCCTTAAAAGTTTAGTGCAAAAATGTGTCTTACGGTAAAATGTAGTGCCACTAAGGGTACTGTATTTTTCACTCATATTTTGTTACAGTTTACAATAATACTAGTGATAACACTATTTAATATTGCTAGATTAATATTTGTGGCATTTAACTTAGTGATTTGCATATGCCACACGTTATTCTACGCCAGAGACTAGGTCTGATTCGCCATCAGATTAATATTCTCATTTTCTTTCTGTCTTTGTCTACAATTTTATAAGAAAAATATGTTGAAGACAAAGTCCTAACAGCAATTAAATAATAAGTATAACACTAGAACATTATTTAGAATAAATATATCGATTAAGTCCTTAAAAGTAATTAGAATAACTTGCATGGCTTATTGTGACTCTCGTGAAAATCTAGCATTTTTCTAAGTGCGAAACTGCTAGAAAGGAAGTATTTTTAAATTTTTAGTTACTGGAAAAACAATGTGGCACAATCAGAAAAACCATCAAAGTTTCTACAATAGGATTACTACAGGAAAATCAGGTTACGTCCTAAGTTCTTATTTGCTCTGGAAATGTCTTATTTTTCTTTATTACCATTGGGACACTGTCTTGTCTTTTTCTACCTTTACCAATTCATCATTATTCTCCACGTACAATTGAGACTTATCAAAGACTCGGGAGTCTTTTCTAATGCCCCAGTAAAAAAGACAATGATCATTCTCCCTTGTGTTCTGGAGATAAAAAAAAAAGAGTTTAGAAGGTGAACTTTTATTATCTTTGTTGCGTGTCTCATTTCAGTGGATATATGGTTGATAAGGGTAGGAGAATGTCTTACACATGAGCTCGACTTTTAAGAAAAAGAAACAGAAAAAGCATTTTTGCAAAATTTTATAATAAAATTATAAGCTAAGATTACTAGTATTTCATTTTTTGCTTACATTTGGAATGACCCCTCAAAATCAGTTTTTTCAGTAACTTTGTAATATTTAAAATGCAATGGAGCACCTGCAACTCCAGAAGTAAAAATTATAATGCTTAACAGTGTGATTTAAATCAGATTTAATTAGATACTTGTAAGTGACGTCACGGGTTTGCGTCGATTTTCTTCCGAATCGACAAATGTCATGATTTACCTGCGAGGACATCACTTGCAGGCATCCAATCAGTTCATGAGAAAAGTGTAATGTCTGAAAACACACGACTTTCAATAAAATTGTAAGGCTTATTCTTTCTGCGAAACTTGTAAGTTAAAACTAACTCATTTTTTTCATACTTTAATCAAACCTATAATTTTGGCAATTATGGATTTAATATACATTTTATTCGAAAATTAACCTTAAAAAAATAGGATCAAAATGTCTGTGTTGATATACAATTTATTTTGGTGTAAAGATTTGCATAGACAAGCGTTATTTCTTTAATAATAAAAAAATGTGTTGAAATACACATGAGCTGATGCGACCACAATTTATGTAATAAGTATAAGATGTTTCAAAAGAATTTTTAAAATTTAGAATAAATTTATTCTTGCTCATTTATAATTTATGTATTAAATTCACTTTAATAAATTGATAATATAAATATTTTTTTAGACAAAATCGATGCAATTGCAAATTTATTATTTTATTCGAAATATTATTCAAATCTAACAAATGTGGAAGACAATCGAACTACGTTGAAAGTTTTAAACTTGCAAACCTAAGAGAACATCTATTTTATAATGGATTATTTCGTAGCTGGCGGAAAAGTAATACTCTAGAGGTTACGAGATGCTGTCCAATTCCATCGCAATTTCTTAGCACGCAATGCAAGATAAATTCCCATTTTCTGCATATCGTCGCCAAGACTATCGTTAACCCTCATGGAATAAAGAAATAGTATAAGAGTTCAATTGATAAAATTTTACAATACAGACAGATAATGTATGCTGCAATATAAAGCATTTTATTGTTGTCACAATAACTATAGTGAAAATAGTATGTTCATACAATGTATTTATTTGATACAAACTAAGGTAAACAACATTAAAGAGCACAAAAAATATAAAAAATAACATATTGTATTATTAAAAATAATAAAAATATTTTTTATTGTATTTATTTGATATTTGAAAATAACAAGTATATTATTTAAAGAAAACAATCAAGTTTGAATTTAATAAAATGAAAGTATTTTAATTTTATTTTTTTTCTGTATAGCAAGAAAATATCTCATAGAGATATAAATATTAATAAATGAATGATAGTTTAGAAAAAAAATAAATTAAAAAAAATAATTGGTAAACAATGTACAGTAAAAATTTATTAATTAATTTTAATAAGGCTAAATTAATCAGGGAGAGATATAACCATTTCCTCAACTTACGCAGTAATATATTTTAATAATCATTGTGTAAGTTGACGGGAGAAAGGACGAGCATGTTATATGATATAAATTCACGATAAATGATTTAAAAATATAATTCCAGAGCTAGGTTTCGAGGTATGAAATATGGAAATAGAGGGTCATGGAGGGAGTAATAAAATTGTTTTAAAGGTATATTCTAGATCAGGGGTTTCCAACTTACATGAGGCCGGGGGCCACAATTAAAAACACAAATCAAATGGCGGGCCGCAACTTTATCAAAATTTTATGTAGGACTCCTTCATGTTTGAAGGAACATGAAATGTTACTGTCAGATTTTTACCAAATTGTACAACAAAAGTATTGTATTACAAATTAAAATAAGAAGTAGGTTTTTAAAAATATTTAATTGTTATTTGTAACATTTTTAAAAATATTAAATAAATAACTAGGAGGCTCCGCCCCCTGCTCGCTAACGCTCGCCAACCCCCGAGAATTGCTACGCAATCCTATGTGGTTCACGCCGTGAACCATGGCTCGCTGCGCTCGATCGCCAATGAACACAATGTTCTAGCACAAAGACATAGTATATTATCATCAAAGACATAGTATTTTATCATCAAAGACANGGATTATTTCGTAGCTGGCGGAAAAGTAATACTCTGGAGGTTACGAGATGCTGTCCAATTCCATCGCAATTTCTTAGCACGCAATGCAAGATAAATTCCCATTTTCTGCATATCGTCGCCAAGACTATCGTTAACCCTCATGGAATAAAGAAATAGTATAAGAGTTCAATTGATAAAATTTCACAATACAGACAGATAATATATACTGCAATATAAAACATTTTATTGTTGTCACAATAACTATAGTGATAATATTATGTTCATACAATATATTTATTTGATATTTGAAAATAATATGTACATTATTATATTTATAGGAAATTATTAAGTTTAAATTTAATAAAATGAAAGTACTTTAGTTTCACTTTTTCTTCTTCTGTATAACAAGAAAATATATCACAGAGATAAAAATATTAATTAATCGTTAACCCTCATGGAATAAAAAAATAGTATAAGAGTGCAATTGATAAAATTTTACAATACTGACTGATAATATACACTGCAATATAAAACATTTTATTGTTGTCACAATAACTATAGTGATAATAGTATGTTCATACAATATATTTATTTGATATTTGAAAATAATATGTATATTATTTATAGAAAACTATTAAGTTTGAATTTAATAAAATGAAAGTATTTTAGTTTCACTTTTTTTTCTGCATAACAAGAAAATATATCATGGAGATAAAAATATTAATTAATCGTTAAACCTCATGGAATAAAGAAATAGTATAAGAGTTCAATTAATAAAATTTCACGATGCAGACAGATAATATATATTCTGCACTATAAAACATTTTATTGTTGTCACAATAACTATAGTGATCATAGTATGTTCATACAATGTATTTATTTGATATTTGAAAATAACATCTATATTATTTAAAGAAAACTATTAAGTTTGAATTTATTAAAATGAAAGTATTTTAGTTTAACTTTTTTTCTGTATAACAAGAAAATATATCATAGAGATTAAAATATTAACTAATAAATGATAGTTTAGAAAAAGAAAAATAATAAATTAAAAAAAAATAATTGGTAAACAGTATGCAGTAAAAATTTATTAATAAATTTTAAAAAGATCAAATTAATCAAGGAAAGAAATAACCATTTTCTCAACTTACATAATAATATATTTTAATGATCATTGTGTAAGTTGACGAGAGAAAGGAAGAGCATGTTATACGCTATAAACTCACTATAAATGATTTGAAAATATAATTCCAGAACTAGGTTGCCAGGTATAAAAATGGATATAGAGTGTAATGAAGGGAGTAATAAAATTGCTTTAAAGGTATATTCTAGGTGAAGATCCGATTAATTACAGATCTGATTAGTTATTTGCTTTCGATTTGCTCTAGTTGTGAAGGTGGGCATGATAACAAAATTTTAATTTGATGACTCAAAACTGTTATCCAATTTTTTGAGTGAAGTTTTTTTTAAACACAATATGATTCCTTTCGTGTTTCGGCACTGCAGATTGTTCTTGTTTATAGAATCCGAAATTTATAAGCCATTGTTTGAGTTTATTCGCCTTGTTTCACTTTATTCATAATTATCACCAAATATATCTTCTCTTCATTTGAAAAACAACTAAATTTACATTTTAAATTTTTTTTCCTTTACAAGAAATGGAAACTTGCAACTCGAAAAGAAGTTAAGTGATTATGTCTAACTATGTGATTTAAATCCTATTTCATTGGATACCTGTAAGAGACGTCCCGCGCATGTGTCAAACCTGGACAATTAGATTCTGAGTTTACAAAAATTCTGAATTACAAACAATTAGATTCTGAATTTACAATTGCTATGGTTTACTTACGATGCCGTAGCTTCATGTATCCTAATTTACTAGCCTTACACTGAAGAGAATTACGTTATGCATACCAGATAACAAAATTGTGTAAAAGTATCTAATTATTATTGATGTAATTTGTATTAATTAT